>NC_051049.1:23028212-23288212 GCF_904848185.1 Acanthopagrus latus
TGAAATCAGGACTAGGCAGCTGTTCAGTGGGACACCCCTGTAGCTCAGTTTGTAGCATGTGCCCCATGTGTAGAGGCTGTGTCCTCGCAAGGGTTCAAATCTGGCCTGTTCCCCCTTCGCTGCATGTCAGAAGGTCTAAAGCCACGAAAATGCCTTTAAAAAAAGTTGTTCAATCAGAGCAGAGTAGGTCAATCAGCAGCCCAGTGCTCAACACATCTGGAAACCTCCCTTTTGCCCCTTTTCACTCTGGACTTAAAAAAAAAAAACCTGCTGACACCCGTTAACATCTGGCTTTTATCTTCAGAGTTCAAATGACTCTGCATCACAGGTATTTATCGGCTCCAGCTCTGATCGGCAGATACTTGATGCCACTTTTCCAACACGATGTCATGACGATTGTTGAACGTCTGCGAACTGAGGGCACGACTCTGGGGCTTTTGGCGACACAAGTGCGACACACCAGAGAACAAGAATTACCGAAAATCTAATCAATCTGAGAGTCCAACTGAACGTTTCTGCAAAAAGTGAAGAAATTCTCTCAAGGTGTTGTTGAGATATTGCATTCTCAAGAATGGGACGGACAGATCTATGGATAGGCTACATGTACATCAGATTATTGCGGAGCTCGTCCACTGGAAATGGGAAGGGAGTCAATTGTTTATTTTTTGCAGGTTTATCCATGTTTAACACGCATACTAAGTTTGGTTTAAAATGGGATTTGTGTCTGTATATGTGAACAAACTCTTCAAACATTAACAGCAGTCAAACAAAGTCAAATGACAAGGTAAACATATGTATGGTTGCTTGATGCTTGAATCAAATTAATTATCATATAAATAAACACAACGTTGGAGCCACTTTCCTACATGTGCAAGACTGCATACAGACGCAAACCAATCAAGCATCAGGTGTTCAGAGTTTTCCATCTTAAATACAAAACAACAGTGGTGATAGAATTGTACACGTGCTGGTGTGGATCAAAGGTTTGAATGTATAACAGGGAGCCTATCAGCGGGCCATGTGGATCTAATGCTGCATTATTACCAGCTGACGACAGAGTGGCCCTCTGTTTTTCATTTCAGGGGAAAAGAGACAGAAAAATGGGCTTCAGTTTGCCCTGCCACAGGTCAGAAGGTGATTCCTGACGAGTGAAAGAGCCTGCGCAGGACTCAGACATGAAGGACTGACAAGGATGGAACCTGAAAACAGTTTTATCTTTGCTGATCCTTGGGACACCGGACGACTGACAAACACTCAACGCATTTACATTATCCCGCAATTACAACGAGTTCTGCTTTTCAGGCCGAACCCAGTGTGTGCAGCCTGGGACAGTTTAACATGATGAATGAGCAGATGGCTGCCAGCCAACTGAGGTCATGAGTCTTTACATTCACAAGCTACCCAACCCAAACTTATCTGCGAACCTAGCCTTCCCTGAGCGCACTGTTCTTGCACATGTTCTCGCAAACAAATTCAAAAAAAGAGCTTAATGATGAATTTACGAATTGCAGCATTACCACTTGTGCGTGTGGTGTGCAGGGTGACGGTCCGGGTGGGTGAGGAGGGAAAGTCTGCAGTCAAACAGGCGCCTGACATGGGGGTCATGCTAATTGGGTGATAATGTGTTGTTTCACGCGTGCTGTGTCAGGATGGTAACGACTTTGCGGTGGTGCTTGTGAAATGAGCTGTGTTAATGAGCATGAGCTCTGGGCCTCTGCACCTGTTGGTGAGGGGAGTCTGGAGGCTCTGCGACCGGATGAAAACAACCCCGGCTCGCAGCTTTATGAGTTATGCTTCAGGTTGTTGCAGATATGCGGCAGCACTGTGGGGGGCTGACGTGTTGTATAGACAGCGGTGTTTTCAGTGCTCAAAGGTTTTTCAGCACCATCCCACAGCAGCTGCTAAAGAACAACAACGACCGTCCCGAAATGTTGGTTCAACTTTATTATTAGCATTATCTGTAGTTAAAAGTATTAGCATTCAAGTTCATTTTACTTCAGTACATTTATTTGCTGTAACTGTTACTTGTCAATTTAAACACAAGTTAACGGTGCCATGGTCCTCTGATAACAGAAACTCTTTGTCCTGCTGTTGGTTTAGCTTGATTAGCTTCAAGGTCTTAGCTTCACAGTTGTTAGCTCGTTTAGAAAAACACACCGTGGGGACTCTTCTGCTCGCTGCCAGCTAACAGCTAACTCGCTCTCCTAATGCCAACTTTTGCTCTGGTGTTCATTCAAGTTCCTGCGAGCAAGATGTTGATTGTTTGAGTCTCAGTCCAAACTTCCCAGTTGTTTTGGACGGCAGCCCGACCTATAACCCCAAAGCATCAGTATGACTATCGTACTGACAGCAGCTTTAAGGTTTCTCTTTATTAAAAGGATGTCTGTTTTTTGGACTGTGAGAAACTCTTCTTCCCGTGGTTTCCTTTCCCTTTGGAGTTGTGTCGTGGGACCCAAAATGACTTGCTGGTTGGTTGGTGGAGGCTCCTAACATGACAGTGTATTATAGCGAGTCTTTGCCCACAAGGTGGGTCTGACTTCTCTCCGTGTTCTGGACGGGTGGGCTCAAAGAAACACAGAGCTCTGTGGTTTACAAAGGACAGAGGAGAGGGGACGTCGCAGTTCACTAGCTTCACTAACACAAAGCCAGCCAAGTGCAGCCAGGTGAGAGTTCAATAGAGGAGCTGGACATGGGAATATAAAGGGAAAGCAAGGATGTACCATGAGGAAGTTTCTAAACACGATACGGAGAAGGCACAGCTGCATCATTCTGAGAGGAAATGTCACAAGGAAATCATATTTTCTTTTGAGATTTTGCTCAGTCCGCCGTTGTCTTACTCCTTTTTCCAAGGAGGAAAAACAGCGCAGTAAATTTCATTGGCTTTACTTTAGCAGATAAGACAGCTGCCCATTTTGACGGGACGCTATTCAATCCGTTTTTCCTCCTCCTTCCTTCCCCTCTCTCCACTTTATATCTCCCCCTATTTAGGTCACATCTGTTAGTTCTCTTTCATTGAGACAATCATCTGGAATATTTGGATGATTTGCGGGGCAATTTTGAGATTAGCTTTCTAATGTTTCTCAGTAACAGAGGGAAGCAATTCGATTACGCCCATTGGTTAAAGAGGGCCTAAAAATAGGTACCTTCACAGTGCCTGTGTCAGCTCAGATCAATAGTTCTCGCAGTTGTGATTCTTGTACCAGATTTGATCATGATCCAGACTCTGACGGCCCCCTGTATGTTGTACTGGAATGCGTGTTGTAAAGATTCTGGTCTGCCAGTATGACCCTCTATGAAGTAGTGTTTGTAGCAGTGAATCAGGCTGGGTTTGAGCTAAAATATTCACTCGCTTTAGTACAAAGTGTCCGACAAAGGTTCTGATTTTACCCTGAGACCGCAGTTAGCATCCACTTTCCAGTCAACAGTCAACACTGGTCTTTTTAACCGTGACCGCAACCTTAGCCAAGCAATTTCAGTTGCCTACACATTACCAAAATGTAACTATTGAGGTCGCAGATCAGAAAGTGAACAGCTTTGTTTCACTGTAATTTGGGTCATTTCGTAAAGGAACAGACAACCATCCATTTTGTTGTTAGGTACGAGCACTTCTCGTGAATGTCATCCTGCTGTTGGGATCGGAAAATATGGGTCAGATTCGAAGGTAAAGACACAACTTTCTTGTCATTTAGGTACAACGATTTGCTTGCAAACACACTTGCATATCGACTCAAATTCAGATGGCCTCAGAGTTTGCTTTAGTCAAAAAGCAATACATTCACATTGAAGAGGGAACAGACAACTTTACAGTATTTCCAGTATTATTATTGCCGTTACAGCAAAAAAAACCTGCCTAATGCCAGTTAAATGCAGGTATCCAAATCTGTCAACATATCACTCCTTTGCAATCCTTAATATCCGTCTCCAGTCATTTTAAACACTGGTTCTTAAACTGAATTCTGCTCAAGATTCTTCGAACCTAACCAGCTTGTGTTTCCACCATTTATATTGTTTTTTGTCAAGAATTCCTCATCAATGCAGGGTGTTGGACAATACAGAAAGACCAGTAGAATATGAAACATCTACATTAGTTTGCACTTTGATTCAAAGAAAAAACAGCTTTTTTTGGTTCCAGCTGGGAACCAACTTTTTGGATTCAGAATCAGTTCGCTTCTAGTCAATATATTGCAAACACTTCTAAAATTGGTTGGCAAACTGGAATGGAACCGGCTCCATTTTGATAGAAAACTGGCAACCGGGACTCCAGTTCATAGCTTCGATATGAGCTGATAACAGTACTACCGTCACTCCATATGTATGTGGCTCACACCTACAGTGTCTCCAGAAATCCCCTTTCCATGCCCTTTCTCAGAGTATTTATCAGCATCAGCCAAAGTCAGCTTCCTGCTCTCTCGGCAGCCAAGAGCCAAGCTATATTTTCACTGCTTGTCTACCAAATCACATCCCTCCCATTTTTTTTTTTTTAACAGCCACGAGTTAGCTTCCCAGAGACATTCATGCAGCGATACCATCTCTGCCCATTGGATTTTCATTAAAAATGAAGATTATCTGATCTGTTAAAAACTCTAACTTTGCATTAATTTCCTTTAAAGTTCCTTGAAAGAAGAGCAATATAACCTGGGTCACAGAGCCGTGCACATATTTCCATAGCATGTCAGTAGTGATGTGTTCAAACTTCAGAGGCCACTTTGGTATGGCTGTGAACGCGCATCAAAAAATCTGGGTGCCTGACAGCTTTTATTATAGTATCACTTTCCCGTCTTGGCTGGTATTGCACATTTCATACAACTGAAAGCTTTGGAGTCTCTTCTTTCATTTGCAACCGAGTGCCACTTCAATTGCCATCCCAGTGGCAAAAATACACAGTGAAAGTTTGACATGAAGGTGCCTTTGAGAAGTCCAGACATCAAATCTCGGCACAGAAAGTTCCATGAGAGCGGCCTGTGATCCTCGTCCAGCTGTATTTGGCTTGTGTTGATAAAAATCACGCAGGGACACGAGCTTAACCCCTATAAAGCTCCGAGAGTTCAGTGTGACTTTACTGTGACGGCTGCGTATATGGGAATTTGTGCAGCGCCTCAAACTTCAAGGCATGGGAATGAGGGAGAGGCCTCAGGGAGAAAGTGAGAAAGAGGGAGCGCCTCCGACTAGAGCTGAACCGAAAATCAGAAATGTTCAATTTGAGCGGTTATGCGTTGCAGCTAATATGCTGTTATATGGTCTGGGGGACTGTGTTTGGAGCCAGGCTGGTTGGTGTGGTGAGTGAGTCTGATGTATGAGCTCTCCCGCTCTGTTATTAGGGCCTCTCCCAAGGTCCGCTTCCTTCCCTATTAGCTGGAAAACTGACCCAGCTCCGGGGTTATCTGGAAGAGTGGCAAACCCACCATTTTCACAATATAGCTATGTCACATTTCTGTCGTAAAGAGGTGAAAGGGAGATGTGTGGAGATGAGGTAAATTCTGGAATGATAAACACTTCCCTCTCCGATTTGTCTTCATCAGACCTCTCTCTTTCCGTTTAGCGAATTCCTCTCTTTCTTCTTGCGTCCTCACTCTCTCTGTATTTTATTGTCTGAATTTACGTGCTACTACTAAAAAAGAAATCTCTTCCCGTTCCTGCTTTGCCTTTACCTGTCAAACCACTCTCTCGTGTCACTGTACAAGATCCATTTGTCTTATATAGCCCACTGTACAGTTCCAGACAATGAGAGGGGTGAACTAAGAAGCTTACGTCCGACTATGGCCTGCATCCAGATCCGGGACAAAGCACCATATAGGGCTCAAGCTGCCTTAATGAATTATTAGCACAATTAGGCTCAAGATTGGAAAACGAGCGGAAAGTTAAAGTCTTGGCGAAAGGACGGGGATTTGAGAGAATAAAGATGTCTCATGCCAAGATGAAGAGAAAAAGGGGGGAGGGTGGTGAAGAGAAGTAAAGGAGAGGAGAGGACTCGGAGATAAATGGTCGGAAGAAGACGACGACTTGGAAAATGTGAGAGCGCAGAAAGAAAGACAGCAGGAGAGACCATAAAAAAAGAAACTTCATAATAAAACCAGAGTGAAAGGCGCTCGTAAAAATCTGCTTTTTAAGAAGTGGGCTTCTGTCCCACACCGGGCAGAGTGCAGGTTTGTGTTGGCTGCAGAACTTGTTCACTGTCATTGTTTCAGACGTAAATAACTGTGACAGTAATCACACACGGGCATCACGGCGTCGAGGGACTCATGGTGAGCCACAGGGAGGGAAATGAGTAGGTAGATGAAACTCTACTTTATTACAACTCGGGTCCTGTTTCGTAGTCTCGGACACAAGATTTGATAACACTGCACTTGCCAAAGTAACTTCTGGGATTTGACATTTCAGGAATGATTCTTCACTGCACAAGTACAGTTTGTGCGTACACACCTGTGGCAAGTAGATTCTGTTAACTACTAGATAGATACTGTTGACAGGTTGGGTTTTAAACCTGAGTCTTCTTAACTTATTTTGTTTTCTCTTGCATTTTAGGTTTCTGATTAAAATGTGGCTGATCGTCTGAACTGACCTTTCCTAAGTCCTGCCCATTTTCCCTCTGCGCTCCACTAACAGCTGAGCAGGCTTGGCGCTCAGACTTGAACTTTCTCATTTCCTGTTAATCTTACATGTGCTAGGTTTGTCTATGCTGAAAAAAATGGATGTTGCTGAAGGACCTGTGAAAGCGACACTCACAACCCTGACCGTATGGAAGGCGTTGTGTTTATTCCACTCCCAAAGATGGAAGACAAATTCTGTCCAGCGTAACGTTGCGTCGAGAGGAGTTTGGAGGCTTCCCTCGTTTTCAACTGCAGCGCCTGGCTTAACGGGGAGTTTGCTGGTTCAAGCTTGTCTGACCTACAACATCCTAAAACAGTAACTAAGGCGGTCAATTCTTGTGTTTCTAGCTTGTGTCTAGCTACAGGAATGCGTGGCCACCCTGGTAGGTACAACATTTTGTTTTAACAAATGGAAAATACTGTCAAAACTACCACCAACACTTTGATAAGACTCAGTTAAAATACCCTGAAATTAGAGAGAGTAGAGCAAAAAACCCCAGACAAAGATGGCTGTGTGCTGCAGTGATGAACTATGAAATAAATATAATACACTATCTAATAAATTGGCAGTGATCTCTTGCACAGCTGCACCTGCCTATGTGTGTGTGTGTATGTGTGTGTGTGTGTGTGTGTGTGTGTGTGTGTTTGTTCCCAGGCTCAATTGGAGCATAAAGAGGAATAAAGAAGGCCCAGTTCAGGTACTTCAGGGAGTGTTCACCTGAGGACATCATGGACCAAAGAACACAGGATTCACTATAACACACACACGGACACACACACACACACACACACACACACAGAATCCTCCATCCCCTCTGAAAGTTCTGCTCTGAAACCTTATAAGACCACAGAAGGGGGTGAGAGAGGTAAAGGGGGAGGGCTGAGCGGGGGGGAGAGATGTGAGCAGGGTAGATGACAAGGGGGCTGCGTGATGAGGCCCTTTTTAGATTTGAACAATAGACAACGAGAGAAAGAAAAAGCTCAGGTTGCAACAGACGTTTGCTTTGACATTAAAAAAAAAAAAAAAAAAAAGTAGAAATTATTGGCCTCCCATCCAAAAATCACGCAGAGCTGACATGGAAGGTATTTTATGCAACTCATACTACATGTTTTGGAAAGCTGCGCTGCACTGGAATTTGGCTTGACCACAAAGAAATATTGGAGGAAACCGTTGGCTGTTTGGGTATAAAAAAAAAATAATAAAAAAAAATCTTAAAACAGAACTGTGCACTGAAGACTGATTTCAATACATGTCCGTAGACCCAAATAAAGCTTGGCGACTGACATCTTCCGAGAGCTCTTAAACTGCTGCGGGGCAACTTCAGAGGAAACCCGAGTGCACCAAGAATAAGCTAAAAGCTGACACGGACCAACAAGTGCTTTAAACAGCAGCTTGTCACTTCACTGAACATTACCTCACAGTGTCAGGCTCACACTGACATCTGTCACTACCCAGCATTCCTCAGTCCACGGTGGGAGCACGGCTGAGTGGACGGCGAGGTGACGTCCTCGAGACGGACTCTGAATCCTCACGACCTCCTGGGAATGTACCACTGAATATTTTGTGAAAGCACGAATCAACATCCCAACAATTACTGTCATATTACTGATACTGAAGTATTTGGACAAAGATATAGTGTCATTTTATTTTGTTTCCCAGTCCTTGTACTCATGAAGCATTTTAAATATCGAGATATATTTTGTCTTTATATAACACTGCGATGTAGCCTTCAGGACCTTTTATTGACTTTGAGCAGGCCCATATCATGATAGAGTGAGTTTTTGTTTTTATAGGGAAGTTTTGTTTAAAGTAATGGTTCCAAGTAAAATGTACTTAAAAAATAATCATCGAAAAGTAGATTAGTCTAACAGACAGAATAATGGTGGGGAAAAAGATCTGTGAACTTTACATCACTTTGTTTAGTTTATGTGGTGAATGTGCATTTATTCGCCATATCTAGATACATGGGGGGAACTGGGGGAAAAAAAATAAAAAATCAGGAAACCATTCCTGGGCTTTGTAATGGTAAAATCCACTCATTTGCACTCGGAGGCAAATCAAAGTTTCCACTCCAGCAGACAACTTCCATGTCTTTGAAATATGGGAGGAAACCTGAGAGCACCAAGGAAACCCACGCAAACACACAGCATGCAAACTTGGGAGTAAACGCAAGTCTATTTGGTGTGTTTGGATTTATTCACAGTGAAGGCACTTTCACACTTCTCCATTCCAGGAAAAGGCTGTAATGTCGTATGTTATGAGTCCTACATTAAGCTTTTGTCTACTTCCACATTTGTCTGTATCGCCATGACAGAAACTTTTGCTCTCGGAGTGGCTTCATGCTGTGCTGACGGCCCTACAGAAGCCCTCCTCACACAGTTTGGCCCTATAGAACTATGAATGGCCTCATAGGTTAAAGAGGCTGATGCACAAGCCCCTGCTGCTCCCGTGAGGCTCTGCAATAGAAACCCTACTGATGTATAAAGCCTGGTTGGCCCATTTTGGGTGAGGCTCCCTTCGGCTCCAGTTACCAGCGGTGTAAGCAGACTAGTGAGGAATGCGCACAAGCATGTTACCACCTACTGTGCTGCTCATCTGTTTTCACCTGACAGATCCTGTACAAGTCTGTGTGTGTGTGTGTGTGTGTGTGTGTGTGTGTGTGTGTGCATGCGTGTATGTGCATATGTGTGTGTGTGTATGTGTGTAAGCGCTCAGCTTTCTGGAAAACCTGATCGCTTCCAAGCAGATCCACTGAGCCCTGAGACCTTGACGTAATCTGCAGAGGTCCGTCTGTTCATCTGCCTGTGGAATGTGAATACAGTCATCACACCTGCATGTCAGTGTGTCACTCTTTTCGCAGAGGATGTGCTGCTCAGTGCAGTGAGCAGCACGAGCGTTGAGTTTAATGATGTGGGCACGGCGCACATTTTGTCCGCGTTGAGGTCTGTGTGTGTCATGGGTCAGGTGTGGAATGTAAGATTTAAGACCCGAGGCCAAAGTCAGTCAGGCTGTCTGTGTGCGGGACATGAATACAGTCATCTCGCTTGGCTTTCTGTACGTGACTTTTCCATAAATAACGTCTCGTGTGCCAACAGTGCGAATTGTGTGAATAAGAAGCATACCACGTCGCATGCCTGCCTGCGCTCGTGTGTTGGACAAAAACGTACGTGTGCGTGCGCTCAGGTGAAGCCAGGGAGACGGAGACACACACACACACACACACACACACACTCTCCATTAGCTCACCACAGACATTCCCAGATTCCTCCGGGATGACAAACTCAAAAGGAGAGGCCCCAGCAGAAGGAATCTGGGAACGCCAGTTTAATGCTGCTGGATTTCAAATGTGACTCGGATTTAGACGTCATGTGACTACAGTTGAGCTGGGCGCCATTCTAAACTGTTCTTTACGTCTGCTGGTATTTCCTCGCTCGCCAGGCCGCATCTCGCCTCGTCTGCACGACGTACGGTGACTGAAGTGTTGGCAGGCCAAATTAAATCAATGAGAGAGAGATACTATTAATGAAACACAGAGCGTCACGCACAGCGACGCTGTCATTTGGAACAGCATTAGCATTATTAGCCAGAATGCTGCTGTGTTGTCAATCAGGCCAAGGTCATGACTGCTCTGACTCTACAGCATGAATCAATTAAATCACACACGCAAAAATGCAAAAACACAAAAACACACGTCATACATACATCTCAAGTTATGCAATTTGGCACACATTGGCATGTTTCTCTGCATTTCCGAGCACTATTAAGGCCAGACACCACAGGCAAAAATGTACTTTTTTTTTTTGCACTGGTGGTTTTTGAGCTGCTCTGCCTCCGAACATGTCGTCCATCGGATTCCGTTCAGATTCCTTCTGAAAAAATAATTATCCTTATTACATAGTATCTTTACACCAAAGCTAGCAGGTTTAGTAAATCAACTTACATTACCTTGCTAATTCAAAACTTAATCTATATTTTACTGCCTTAGTGTTGTTTAATGTTTTCCTGCGGTATCAAAAACGTCACTGAATATTGATATTTTCCGAGACATGTCAAAGTTAGAAATTCCTGCATCACAGCAGCACACTGACCTGTAGGATTTTGCCTTACGATATGTGTATCACCAGTCATATAAATCAAACAGACGACCACAGCCTTTTATAACTCTACTGACGTTTTCCACCAAGCGCTCCATTCATGGAATCATTGTGGCTTGCACATTTATTCTTTGTTTAACTGTTTGACCTGATGTGTAACACGGGCCACTGATTTCTGGCTTCTGACTGCGGAGACAAACCATGCTGAATAATTTTGGGATGCTTCTCGGAAACTGGGTGTGAGACATCGTGTCTCCATCAACTCAAGGCTCTTAGTCAGCTCTTCACGACTGACGCTGTAGGACAGACTAAACCACAAGAAATCTGACTCCAAAAACTGAAACGGGGACAAACACGGAGCGCGCCGACACGGAGATATGCTGTAGAGACAAAAGGCCGAGAAAGAGATGAAAGTGAGAAAGAAAAGAAATATCATTCCAGAAAATACTTCCAGTGTTATTCTTATTCTTTGGTTTTCGAGCTCTATATTGGAGACCACGTCTGGGCTGCCAACAGCGAGACTCCGAGGCCAGCAGAGAGCCTCTGAGCCATTCCAGCACGCTTCCTTGTCAATCACACTGATGCTCTCCAGGAACCTCTCCTCGTCCCAGGTTAAGAAAATAAGTGCCGGCATTCCTCCACTTGTTTAGAGGAAAAGCTAGCCGGCTAATGAGGAAGGCAGAGGGATGGAAGGGAGAAAAGGGAATGATGGGAGAGATGAGTGGTGGGAACGAAGAAGTGAGAGCTTTGTGTCCCCAAAGAGAGAGCTGAAAACGGGCCAGAGACAAACCCACACTGCCGGCGTCCAGAACACTTTCCGCTACTGCAGAGAAAATGGTTTAGGGCCAGGGAATCGGACTGGAGCACTTCCACACACTCGACCACAGAAAACAGATTTCACATACATTTTCAGAATGTGCTGAGAGATACAGAATGATTCAGACTGCATAAACACTGGTGGATAAATTGATTTAAAAGGTATACATGCAGGATTGGTTGGCCGCTGTTTGTAAACAGGCCATTCGAGGACGCAGTCAGTGATTCTGGAAAAAGACAGATGACTGTTGAGTCTCACGTTCATGTCGTCAAACGCGGGTGCTTTGGGCTGGAGAGCCACTAAACCCAAGCGATGGCATTTGACGACGTGGACATGAGACTAAAAAAAAAAAAAATCAGCCATCTCTCTCCAGAATCACTGATGCCAAGAAAATGTCCCCAAACACAAAAGACTAATCAGAAAACATGAAAATGCAGGCAGAGTCTCTGCAGAGAGACACACACTGCCGGTGGATCACAGGTAATGATTGAGAGGGATTAGTTTTTGTATGAGTCGGTGCATGTTCTAGGAAAACCCTGTACAACATACCTTTCAACAAAATGATGGAATTAATGCCAGATATGACATGCAGTCATTCAAGATCACATTTAAGGTGTGTGAGAGAAACTTAAAGCAGACACACTGTGCTTCTTCCCTCAGTGTGTTATAAAGGTTTGTGTGCATGGAAATAATCTTGAAGGTTAAAAAGGCCAGCGTCTACACTAACAAAGCACTGCTCCCACAATGCCTCGTCAGTAGTTGTACTAGTTCACTTCTGTGACTTTGTGACATCACACTCCATCACAGAGTTACACACGTGCATTATTTATGCAGCTAACTGTGTACGTAAAAATTAATTTAGCTTAGCTGTCTATTGTTGTTAGTGTTGCTGGCTCAGGCTTGTGTGTGTGTGTGTATGTGTGTGTGTGTGTGTGTGTGTGTGTGTGTGTGTGTGTGTGTGTGTGTGAGTGAGACTTAATGTAGGTCTTCACCCCTTAACAACAAAGGCCACAGTATTAGTGAAACACTAAAACCGAGCTCATAATATACATTTTAAGACAACTACGAGAATATTATTGCCACCATAAACAAAAACCTTCAACAGTACGCTTCCACTTTCCACCACGGAAAACTTGTGTAAAATTTGCCTGGCGGAACTGGAAACATAATCTAATTTTGACTGTCAAGAGTTGAGCTCCGTCAGTCAGTCCCTGATTGATCAAATGCGCATTTATATTCGCTAAGCAGCACGCTCCGTAATCCGGCTTCAGCTTGCAGAGGAATACGACTATTCCGCAGACTTTTTCTCAAAAGTGCACACAGCATCTCATTTCCTGAAGCGGACTGAAATAGTAAATTAAACACAATTAAGTAGCAAAAGTGGAAAAAGGATATTGCTTTTTACAAGTGAGGGAGGACTGAGGTGATTCAGGGGCCCAGAAGGCTCCCTTAATGGGAAGGATTTGTCAAAAGGGATTCTCTCATAATGAAATTTACCTTCTGCCCTGGTAAGCGAAGAACCAGATGGACCCAAAGTGTTTATTGTGGGTGTAAACTGTGTGTGTGTGTGTGTGTGTGTGCTGTAGAGAATGGACTCCCTGGTTTCAAAATCCTCCTTCAACACATCTCTAATGTCAGAAAGAGGGAGGGAGGCTGAGGAGGATGGGGGACACCTGCTCTGGATCTGCCTCAAAAAAAAAAAAAAAACAGACGGCCACAATATGTTTAAGAAGAACAAAAGATGAGAGGACACATTGACACGTAAGGTAATCTTGACTTTGTGGGAAAAATCGCTGAAAGGAAACAGACTGGAATATTTCTATGTTGGCAATCATCAGCGTGTGGGGAGGAGAAAAATAACGTGTGAATCCAGAAAAGCGGCGAAGGAGGAAGAGCGCCAACAGGATCAGAAGACAGAGGGATGAATGGTGAAGACACCAAGCGAGCTGAATGGCAATTTAAATGCAGTGACAGAATCTTCACTAACCAGCTTTACTGAGCAGATGCATCCAGCTGTTTTGGTCTCAGATGTTGCTGCTCTAGTGCGATACCTAGTAACAGTGAATGATGTATTCAATTTGCTTGCCCAACCTTGTCCTAACCTTGTCCTTGTCCTAAAAAGGACATAAAGAGTGGATAAACATTCATCCATACATCGGTTTTGCACCAAGAACTATTTATAACGTGAACGGTGGGCGAAACATCTCGCCTGATCTCACTTTCATGACATATTTTTTCCATCGGCTGTAATCGTGTTCTGATCGCGAGCACACTCATCTTCGTGAACGGAACACTGAGAACCTTAAAAAAGTTGAGAGGGGGTGGGGGTGACAGAGGGATTGAGATGGCCTGGATTTTATCAATGTGAGCGAAAAACGGAAAAGAACAGGAATAAGAGCGCCTGGGAGACGCACAAAACCCGCCACGGGAGACAAAGACGATCACAGTTCGTCTCGCGTATCCAGGGCTTGTTGTAATTTCCATCCCATTTCCCCAGATGACCGGTGCGGGGGCTGACGGAGCACACCTTGTAAAGCATCCCAGCTTGCTTCTCCAAACACAGTCTCACCTCACCTCCCATAAACCCCTCTCCTCTCAGACACACACTTCACGGCTGATCCACCTCCACCCCAGGCGATGGAAAGGAGGATAGGCAGACGGCGACGTGGACAGGAGAGAGGTGTTAAAGGAGGACTACAGGCACAAGGATCTCTATTGTATTACATCATTTCCTGTTCGGAATCTCCCAGGTCGCAGAGATGAAATCTGTTAGATCCCTCTGAGGGCAGGATCCCACAGCCTGCTGTGCACCTTCATAATAATTCAGTGGATTTGCGTTTGTGTCTTCTTTCCGTTTGGGATGAATACACCAAAATAACAAATGCCATCATGCCGGCATGTGAAGCAAACAGGATGTGCCATGTTGCCATGGAGTCGGTGAGTAAGCTGAGGGTTACACCTGCGCCCGGTCTCTTTCAGCGGGAAGATGTTTTCACTGGCACCAGTGTAGGCTACGCTACATTAGGCGCTATCCTTTCCTGTTTGCACTGTAACCATGGAGCGCACGGACGACAAACAAGTGAATCCGAATCTGCGGAGAGGAAGCTGTACCACGTAAGGACAAACACTTACCAACTCTTCTGACACAACAACGAACAGTGACGACAAAGTGCTTTTTGAGTGAAACCTCTGGGTTCGTCTTCCGAGGGAAAAAGTGATGAAAACGACTTCCTGCTGATGAAGCTGCATTAGCTAGTTTGCATAATTTCACCAGCATCACTGACATGTGGTGTCACACCTTTTATTTATGAGACTGCTGTGGCAGGAAGTTAGAGGAGATGGGGGGGCGACAAAATTTGTGCAATATAAGCCTTCAAATGTGGTGAGCTGCGTGAAGGCTCTTGTCATGAGAAAGCCGGCTGTGTGTGTGTGTGTGTGTGTGTATTAGCCATGCATGCGTGTGTATGTGTTAGAATTGGCAGCAGGTTATGGTGCTCTGGCCTTGATTAGGCGTCTCTTTCCCGTCCACCAGTCGCTGAGTGAAGCAGTGAATTACGCTGCCATCTCAGCGGTGTAATTGGGGACACATGCAGCCTTAAAAACCCCTCCCTCCCTCCATCTTTAGGTCAAAGCAGCACCGAGATCAAATGCTCTCCTCGGCGGAGCATTCCTCAATAAAACAACAAGCGGGCAGGAGAGACGGGGAGGAAAGCGAGAGACGAGGGGTGAGAAAGAGGAGACGGAGAGGAAATCGAAAGAGATGGGGCGAGACAGGCAGAGAGGAGGAAAAGGAGAGGAGACGGAGGTGGAGACAGTGGGAGCATATGGAATATGTTTACAGTCATATCGCTGGGCCCTGATGTTATCCCTGGCGCTGCATTCGTAGGATCCCAACGTCTCATCAAACTGCAGCGCCATCTGTCCCTTTCCCCACCCTGCCTCGTCACTTCTCCTCCCTCCTCAAAACCCGCCCGTGCACGTAGCTTTACTTCATTACACGTGATGGAATCAACCCTTTTTCTCAAAGTCCGGCCAACCAGCATATACTGTAACAGTGTCCCTCCTCTGTACACATTACGGAGTGTCCTGGGTCCTTCTCAAAGCAATAAAGCCACGACAGGCTCAGGTCTGGTTCAAGCTAACATAAACAATCCTCCCCACTCCTCAGAAGGCAGAGTCAATCGGGGGTTGAGAAATGGGCTGCTAGGCTACTGAAAGTCCGCTCATTCGAGATCCGCAGTGACAAATGCGGACACGGAAATAGTCGGCATCAAAGCGGACTGCATATTTTGCGAGAGAGAAAAAAACAATTCATCACGAGCTAAAGACAAAGATGAAGGAATTTTCCCAGCTCTGTCCAAGTCTTTGATGATACAGCCGGGGTCTAATGACGCACACAGCTCTGCAATGTCAGAATGATTTCACAGGTTTCTTCGCCGTTTTATGAACAGCAAAGAACTCATATCTAAGGTGGAGGAAGCCATTTAGGGTATAAACTGAACCCAGGCTTCGGATGTTAGGTTGAGAGATGGTGAGATGGTCAGAGAGCGCGAGAGAAGGACTCAGAGACGGACGGATGAGAAATGAGGATCTAAGCTCTTTATGATGAAGAACTGATTTCCTATTAATTCTACCGTTTCATGTCTGTGTGCATATGTACGTTGCCTGCTCGTCGGGCTGTGTTTTGTGTAGCTGCAGGCTGCAGACGGACGGCACAGACGCTGGAGTGTGTCAGACTCCACATCTGGTGGATGGGCTCCGTTAGCTCCGTCCGTCTGCCTGTTATTATATAGCATGAAGCCTTTGAACCGGGCAGCACACTGCTGACAATCACCAGACTCCACCACACCGGGTCATTCCCTGATTTTAAAAAAGAAAAGGAGACGGGTGCAGCTTTAAGTGTTTTTGTGGTGTAAGGAGACATTCATTTCATTTCACTGCACCATCAGAGAGGGTGACAGCCAGGTGGAGGGTGGGGGGGGGAAGAAGTCTCTTAAGTTTCATACTGTATCGTGGGTTTCCAGTTGTTACAAACGGAGGCGGTAGAGAGAAAAAAAGCAGGAGTTCGTTTCCATTCAACACTACAGTATTGGACTAAAGCTGCGACTGAAGACGGAGGGGAAATTCTGAAGGCAAGGTCAAAGTGAACGTGTTGCTTCACAGAAACCTGCAGACCAGCTGCACCAAACAACCACTTCTTAATGTGCACATGTCATCACTTTGTACAGAGCGGCCTTGATATATTGATGAAGTGCCTCGACGCGTTTCTGATATACACAAGGCCTTCACGTGTCTCTCACAATGGGAAACTAAGTGCGGTATTCCTGGGTGGTTCCTCCAGCCGCCACCGGGATGAAAAACACGGAGATCAGCCACCCCCCTGCTGTTTCTACCACCAGTCGGCTCAGCTTTTTCATCCGTCACACTCGCAAAAGAATTTAAGACCCACCAGTAACATTTCAAAGGCATGTTTTCTGGTGCTGGAAAAGGAATGCGAGAGGGTTAGTTTATGATGTGTCGTTCCAAACCACAAGGGTTCAGATATTGATACCGGTATCAGAAGTGCCTCAGATGCAGCCTGAAACGTTGGATCGAGTATCAGCGAGTACCAGAGTCCATGAACTGACCTAATACCATGTGATTTATTCGTAAGAAATGTGACCCTGCTACTTCACAGCAGCGTTTCATACTCGTGTATGCAACTTCAAAATCACTTTACTGGTAATATCGTTGAAATGGCCAGAGACTTGTGTAACTTCAAGCACATGAGAAGCTTCGTAACATAACATCCACACAGGGTTAATTATGATGCTGCTGAAAGATAACACAGTTTCACAATCGGATCACAGCAGCCGCGACACCCGTCAACACGATCACGTTCCAAACCCCGAGTTCTCAGTAATCGTTGCATTATGACATCAGTACTCAGTGCTCATTGGCTGGACCACACCCATCTGCGAACTTTGGCTTTCATTTGGATCTCAACAGCACGCCCGCATTTGTTGCAGCAGTCAGGATCATATACAGCATTTTCATTTTATCATTAGTTGGCACACCAGTACCGGACGGGTCCTTGGTTTTGGCCTTTATGTTCAGATGTCAGAAATGGTAAAAAATTATATTGGGACATCTCTACAAACCACCATGAGAGAGTTACCAAAAACTAAAATTTAAGAGTGGCTCATTCTGAGTTTTCTAAAATAATTTTTGGACTAAATAGGTTGGATCAGTCTGTAGTTAGACAGCTTGTACTAGTTAGAACAATGACTTTATCCTGGTATTTGGGATGAGATCATAAAAAAATAAATAATAATAAACTAAACTGAATATCATCTATAATTTCCTCCTTCTTGGACCAATATCAAGTAAGAAAAAAACCCAATATGTAATCAGTAATTAAATACAGATATAATATATATGCATATGTCTACAATTGACCACAACTTAACTGATCTATCCATTTTGGTTCACATTGCACAAATTCAATTCAGACTTTATTCAAGACAGCTTCACATTATCCAACTACGTAACTCAAGCATTATAAGCATTATAGCACGGTGATGTTTTAATGATGGTAAACGTTGATGTCTCTTCAAAATACACAAACTTTTCAGTGTCTCCAGCCAGACGTTTGTCAGGGGCAAGACTCGTCAGATGGAGCGGACACACCAACAAAACTCTCGATGGTGAAAGTGATACAGAAAGGGGAGAAGAGTGAAGTCAGTCAACTGCCAGTTTTAGGAGATATAGCTCAACAGAATAATAATTAAAAAAAAAAGACGGCTGTCAGATTTCACCACCCAACCGTTCAAGCTGCAAATACACATAAATAGTAAGAGGGCAGCATGTGTGTGAGTGTTTTCATGATTACACACACACACACACACACACACACACACACACACACACAACCCCGACTCTCTAAGAAACCATATAATGCAGTGAAATGACTGTGAAACGAGCGCACGCAAAGATACACAAACACCAGCTCTCTCACACGAATTTCCTTCGGATTATGGAGCCTTCATTCCTCCGCTTGCACCCGCACACCAACGATGAAAGCAAACACATGCATGCACACAGGCCCTCAGAAACGCACACATCATAATGTATGGTCAGCCCTCTGATTTTAAATCACTTGCAGGCTCAGAGTTTTCCTGCTCTCAGAATGCCTTATTACTCCTTTGTTTGACTGGAGCGTGATTTGAGCTCGGGCCTGTCTACCTTCTTTCATTACTCTCCAGTCAACACACAGGCGAGGCCAGAGCGACTCCATGATCCACACTTCACTTACTTTGATTGTTTTTGGGGGAAATCGCTTCTCTGGCTGGCACTCTGCTATTGGTGGAGCACGCCCGGGGTCTGTTAAGTGGGAACTTTCTGCGCACGTGGTGGTTTGTTCCAAAGCACATCACCGCCGCCTGATGAAAACCTCCTCGTATTTTTGTGATGTTTGTATTTTAAACTAAATTGAAGGATTTCAGGCTTCCCAAAAGGTTATAAATTCCCAACCAATGGGCCTATTAACAGGAAAGGCTGCACTTCTTGCTGGCCGGACACACTGGATGCCTGTGTGCTGCGTGGCGGCTGTGCTGCTGAACTGCTGAGGCTCACTTGCGTGTATCTGTTCACTTGGCGTTTGCCTTTGATGATCATCGATAAATACAATGATGTGATTTTTCATGATCCCATTTGTATGAGGGAGAATTTTCATTATCTCCTTTGTATGAGGGAGAAAGGGTAAGCGAAGGAAAGAAACCACCCCGCACCTGTTGTGCGGGTGTATTCTCCTTATATCTGTGACATATTCTACAGATACAGACATTAAAACTGTAGTGAAATGATGGTAGTATGTGGTTATGGCTGTCTACAGATCGGTTTCAGGCCCAATTATGAAAAGCAGTGATTATTGGTTTCAAAACATCAATGATGCCTGGTCAAGGGGTGAGAACAGACACTACTGTAAGATCAGTTATACTAGAAGTCAAGAGTATAACTCATTGAGAGAAGAGCAAAGAATGCACTGAAGCCTTTTCTTGATGGAAAGGGTGTTTTCGCTCTTCTCTCGACCGACTTCAGAAAGAGTTTGGTTTACCAACTGTCGCACTCTGTAAATGCCTGCCCTTTTCCAAACTATTTCCAAGGATGACTCTCCAGATGTTTCTGTGTAAGAAACAATGCGACAGGCCGAGTGCAGTTTCACCACCTCACGTCTCTCCTTGAGTCTTTGTGCTGCACATTCTCATGGCTTCGTGCTAATAAACACATTAACGTGGCAAGTATCTGCACAAACTTTCGTATGTGGCGTGGCACGGGCTGTACAGCAAAGTGTTTCAGTTCTCACGTGTGTCACTGTAGTAATATCGAGCATGTCAAATAGGAGCATTCAGCTCTTCTTCATTTAGTCGGTGGGCCCCATGAGACCCCCTGCAACGGCCCCGGAGCTGTCCAGCTGGACTGAAATACGCTATTTGTCGAGGTCACGGCAAGGACACCCCATTACATGCTAAGACCCTCGGTGCTCTGTTTTTGCTTTCGGGGCAGATGACAAAACAGCAGAAATAACCGTCGCCTATGAAGGCACAATAGCGGCGACTGTACCATCCGTGACTACCTGACCTTTCATTAGAAGCAGAGTGACAGTGAGGCAAGACAGCTGGGCAGAGAGAAGAAAATGAGCAGTCACTCAGACTATGAATAGACCTTTGTATCATCTCTGCTGAGGAGAAGGAGGAGGAGAGGACAGAAGAGGAGAAGAATTGGGAAGACAGTGATTGGAAAAAAAAAACCCAAGAGGAAAATGTAAAGGAGACAGACATAAAAGGGAGGGACAACGACGAGGGGGTGACCTGGATGGTGTTAGCAGATAGCAGAACAGATCTCCAGAGTCCCGTTTCACCAGTTGGGATCTGAGGAATCCTCACTGCTGTAAATCCACTGGAATTCCGAGCGTGCCCGCTGCCTAGAAAACAAAGCTTGTGTTTTCCTTCGGTCCTGTCGTCTAATCACTTGCACATGAGGGGAGAAACAACAAAGCTGGAACAGTGGAGACTTCAAGACAGAAGAAGAAGAAGAAGAAGAAGAAGAAGAAGAGGGGAAGCATGGGGATGTGAGCAGGAAGAGGCTATATGGGGGCCGAGGCCTTTGATGCCCTCTGCGTCTTTGAAGCTCTCCCGAACAGTTATGGAGGACTGAGAAGACAACAGCCGCACAGCGAGACAAGACAGTGGGGCCAAACAAGGAGGGGATCGTGCACCGAGATGAGAGAGACAAAGACGAATTGAGGGGAATACATGTGTGAGTGGGTCGATGACATCAGCTTCATTTACTGATGACAACTACAAACATCTTCAATCAGGAACTTTTAAGATTATCCGTCCCCATTACTCCCGCTACTTGGGAGATTGCATGACCATCACCTTGACCATGAAACCTCTCAACAATGTCAACTACCTTAATAATATATTTTGTAAAACAGTCGATTGTTGAGTCGTATTCAAAGACCCCTGAATATTAATGCTTTGGGTTAGTGGCCAGCCAGATTTTCCATCCCAAAGTGTTTGAAGACCTTGCAATGAGACTCAGCCATCAGCTATCCGGTGTTTCCCACACATAAATTATTATGTTACTATATTAACAGCCGCCCTAGTAAAGTGGCTGCCCATTTTAGTATCCATATATCAATTAACAAGTGGACAATCTGCCCATGCTCTTCCCCTTATCTGCGGTCGTGTAGTATAATCAGCTGGGGAGCTGCAATTTTTCTTTGTCCTATTTGATACCAAATGAAGACTCACTGGGTCTTGGTCTGCCGGTGGGACATGAAGAGTAATTTCGAGACGTCACCTTGATATCTGGGAAAATGTGATTCGAATTTTTCACAACTTTATTGAGAAATTACAGACAAAACGATTAAACAGTTACCCGTGATGGTAATCTGCAGATTAATCAATACATGAAAATAATCATCAGACTAAAGCGCTAACTACTGGGTCAGATTGTTGCACAACCCTTGAAAATCCTACTCATCATGCACCCCTTCGAATAATAAACTTCCATGCATTAAATCGGATAACAATCCCTCTGCGGGGGTTGAACACAGCCAACTATAAATCCAGTTCACCCGAGGAGATCTCATCTCTCTTTCCCCTCTCTCCCTCCTCAACATATAACTCCTGCTTTATATTCTCGCTTGGCTCGCTCCACTCACATCCATCCCAAGGATAACAGTCCAAAAGAAATAATAATCACGGCAAACCGGGAACACTGTCACACGTATCAGGGGTTATTTTTTCTAACTTAAATTTTGTTTCATCACATCTTGTTTTGCGGTCTGTTCCATGGTGACTCAACATCTTTCATCATATTTGCTGAAAATGTGAGAGGCCAAAGCCAAGTTTCCCCCTTTTAGATGTGTTCCTTCATCATGACAGAGTGATGGAGTAGGTAATGTCATCTCTGAAATGAATTAATGACTTGAAATAACTAAAAAGAAGCGTGCTGTTTGTTTTGCGCAGCGTTTTCAGCTGCAGAGGTAAAGCTGCCACTGCTGCTGCTGCACAAAGGAAGAAGAGTCCAAACTGATGCAGCTCAGACCTCTGATTTACTGAAGCTAATCTATAGCACAGATTGAATGTGAATTTGCAAACAGGAAGTGGGGGGAAAAAAAACAAACTCGTGCAAATATGCCAAAAAAAAAGAGAAGTGTTTGACATAAAGCAGCGATGGCCAAAAGAACGGCTGTTACAACTAATTACAACTATATCGTCTTACAGGATTCCCCGAACACTTCCATGATTTATTTCAAACTGTACTTGTGTGTCTGCGGCACTTCCTTCTCTTTCAGTGCAGTAATCCACTGGGGAGAAATGTCCTCTCTTTTTCATTATCATTCGCTCCTCTGCTGGACATTTCACTCGGCGCTCGTGCAAAATCGTCACCTTACTCGAAATTCTAGAGCGGCAAAACTGTAATTTATGACGGCGGTCCAACATAAAGACAGGGGAGCCATGGTTCTGAATTCTGGGGAATGTGAAAGACTAAACACAACAGCCGAGGCTCAAATGTGAATTTCATCTTCCCCGCAAACGCAGACACACAAAGTATCTGAAACATTCAGCCCGAGCTTTCCGTTGCACACACACACTTTATTACTTTTCATTATCTTTGATGGCTATCTGTGCTGCCAAATCCAGCTCTGTGTTGTTCTTTTGGCTGTGCAGCACAACGCTAATCCGCCGCCTTGAAAGACAATCCTCCCGCGATCCAGTTTATACTTCAGCTTTTATTTCATTTTGAACTAAATGTTTGTGTTGAGCAACGCAAGCCAGAGTGATGCTCGCAAACTGGCCCTTGCTTTTTAGCTCTCCCTGGAGCATTTCTTAAACAGTTGAAGCCTCGATAGCAATTCTTCTGTCAAAGGAAGGTTGTTCAGCTAATCAACAACAAGGTCTAGGCAATATCATCACATCGAATTAACTTCCCTGTATTTCTGAATGGATTAGATGACAGTTGAAATGGAACACAAGTTCTCCTGCCACTTGAAGATCAAGACAGCCAAAACCTAAAAATGCCCTTCGCTGACCCCAATAGGAAAAATTTGACACGCTCATTTCATGTGAGAAGGGGTTTTTCATGAGGGCCTAGTTGGCCCCCGTGTTCCTAAGCCTCATGTTTGTTTGAGTCTATAGTCTTGAATCCCCATGGTGAACTCACTATGCTCGCAATGTTAGCCGCCCCAGAATCTCTGAGACCAAGAAAAATCTCATCATTCCCACCCAGAGGCCAAACTAGGCCACTGACCGGCGCACTAACGATGTTGGGACTCTCGCCATTAACGCTCATCAAGTGCAAAAATAAGGGTGCGGCCAGTGAAGCTCACTTGTCTTTGAGGAGCTTAGTCGGCATTATTCGAGTGCGGTCAGCCTTGGCCTCTGCTCGGATGACCCTTATGCTGACAAAGTCCACATTAACCAGCGCTGGAGCATTTATTCCTTTTGGGGTGGCCGACCGTAAAGTCTTATCGTTCATATCAAAGACACGGCTAGTGTTCCACATCAAGCATCTGTGCTAAATTAATCCAACAATCCTCAATTTGTCCATTTACCTAATACTGCAATCTGTTTTGTCAGGAACAGAGTTCTTTGCTGCACAACAGACATGCCAACCAAAGGTCTAGGACCAACATGTTCATCCCTCTGCTCATTAGGGCTTTGCTCATAAGACCAAAGCAAATTGTGTTGTAAACCAGGCGAGAAATCAAAGTACAGTGATTTCTCCAGACGTAATGAACCAACAGATTTGCAGATCTCCTCCTGACCGCTCCAGACTGTGTCCTTCTTCGATGAATTCATCTTTTGTCTGATAAATAAAATTTGGCCACAGAAATCCTTTACTCGGCTTCATTTCCCTTCAGAGCTGAGAGAACACACAGGCGATGAAAATGATATTCTTAAAAGTACATAAAGGTCGAGTCAATATTCAGTGGAGTTTGAGACCGAGACGAGTTCAAGCCAAAACAGGCAAAAGAGCGAGACAAGTCTGAAACTTCAGAGAAAAGACCCAGACATGGCACAAGTAATACCACGCCGCCTCCTTCGTACAGTTCTGTGAGCAGCAGAAACATAATGAGGTTGCTGCTGTAATCTACACCCAATCATTCACCCGCCCATAACTCTTCATCCAGTAACATTAGAGGACCTGGACCAGTTAAAAGCTAAGCCCCGATCTCACTATTTATGTATCTTTGCCATGCCAGATGTTAGAGGGCTGTAAAAAAAATGCTCCTGCTTCCTATATGATGTTGGGTAATATGGATTTGTGGCGGGCAAACACAGGTAGTTAGGCTGTAAAAATAGTCCCGACACCAGAGTCTGGGCTTGTGGAGCGTACTGTGTGCCGTTAATGTCGCTCAAAGGACATTTCTACCCTTTCGCCCCCTCTGAAGGTGCCCTGGATATTTTCCGGTGTTGCTGGCAGACGTATTACAGCTAATACACGTTTTACTGGCTGTATTTATGCACATGCCTTTTGTTTCATCTGACAATAAATTATATGCCTTTCTATGTGTGAGTGTAAACATCATGAAGTTGTTCCAGCTTCAGTAAAATAAAAGCTTTTCTATTTTCCATTTTGCCTCGTGTGGAGAGGTGTGACAGCAACAGGCGACTTCCAACAAGGACAGTCCCAGTTCTCAGTGCAGTCCCATAAAGCGCGGTCTCCTAAACTTTTACAGGCTGACAACAGCCGAGCTTCCACCAGCAGCCCAAACAGTCAGCCAGGTTTATATCATTGCAATGTAGCAGTTTGGGCCATAACTTGGGCATCCATGGGACCAAGCTGAAACTAGAAAGGCCAACTAACTGATCAGGAAGCAGTCTCTCTTATCAACAACACCACGGTGCCCTGGAATAAAGTACGTAGAACAGCATACAGTCCAACCAGACCTCTCTGGTTATGCAAGACACTCAGGCTCCTTTGAATTTCTTTAAGCCAATCAAAATCACAGAGGGCAAGGCAAAGCCCATGATCCAGCAACAATGCCCCTGGGACCCATGGGACACACACCTCTAAGGTACCGGCTGCTAGCTTGTTTGCACAAGGACCATAAGCAGGTTATGGTTTGGGTAATTCGCCATTTTCCAGGCTGTTGGTTGCGCGCTCATAAGTTGTTGTTCTTTCTTGTACAGAAGACATTTTGAGATGTGAGCGTGAAGTATTTGATTAATTGCAGGGACTTATAATGTGCCACCAAACATTTGTTATTGTAAGATAAGCTGCCACATGGGATAGAAGTGTTTTCAGCTTGTTGACTCAACATTATGATTCAGCTGATAACTCACATCTCAACAAGATGCAGTTTAGCAATATATTCAGAAATATCACATGCAGGCCTCAAATTAACGTTGTGCAACTGATCCAATACCACTGATGATCTACTTTGCTGTAACCAGCAGATCTGACACAAGGTTTATTTTTTGCATGTTAAATTCTCCCCTGAAACCTCAACTGTGACAGGACTGGCTTGATGATAGGGTTGACATTAATATTTTTCATTACATTTCACTATTGTTAGATTGTTGAAGTGTCTAAAATGTCAGTAACATTAGTGAAATGCTCACCTTAACGTTAAAAGTGATGTCTTCTAATAGCTTCTCTTATCAAAACAACAGTCTAAAATCCAAACAGTCTTGATGTTTTTTTCATAAATGAAAGAAAAAGCAACAAGCTGGACAAAGCAAATGTTTGACATTTGTTCTTGAAAAATCGCTTGAACAATTTTCGAAATAGATGGCGACTAAAAACCCAACATGAAGAACTGAGACTTCCTGTGCATTTACATTCAAATTATCCTTCACGATGGTGTACAAATTGCTTTCAACGAAGCACTTTATACGTTGTAAGTGAAACCAGGCTTGCGCGGCACCAACTGGAATTCAACTCCACTGTAAGTAGAACTCTGTACATATTAGCTTAGATGCCACCGCACTGGAGGCTACTTTACACTTGAGCCCCTGCTGACTGCTCGTAATGACTGAAAAATGTGTCACTCCAGTAGAACTGCTATAAAAAGCAGAGGCATAATCGCCAGTCTGAGTCGCCTAGCCCGTGGAAAGAAAAAAAAAAAACTTTCAGGCAGCAGTCTAACAGATCTGGCATCGCTCTCCATCCGTCTCCTCAGACGTAGAGCCCGGCAATGCTGGGCAGCGTGGAGCCAGATCCGATTGCAGGGTTTACGCATGTTACTAACATTGTCATTATCCCCGGCGGCCTTCAGAAGAGCCGTGCCCTGGAATAACTGCAAATAATAAGCAGGAATAACTGAGAACGGCTGGTCATTCCTGCGGTGATTTATGAATGGCGGTTGACAGTGTGTGCCATCTGAGGGTGACTGTATATCTGAATTTATGACCCCGCTGATCAACACGTTGGCTGTCTATATCTTTCTCAATCCCGGGGGTAAAATCAAACTTTGCGTAGCTCTTTGATGAGAGCTTTTCGCGTCAGTTAGAGCAGCCTGTCAAAAGTTCAGTCGTACTCCAGGTTGCGTACTGCAGAGTGAATCATCTCCGTTTAATGGACCGTTGAAAATGGGATCAGAGAATTGAGACAGAGAGGTCTCTCGACTGTAAACCATATCCTGGGAGACCGTAGGAGGGGTTAAAGGACAGGAGGGGGGAAAAAAGCACTGTTAATGAAAGGAAAAGACAAGATCGTAATGACTAATCAAACCAAACTACGTGTCACAAAGCACTTTCACCGTCACAGTGGGAGACGGAGAAAGCAAAGCAGAGACAGAAAGAGGGGAAGGGGGTGGTGGCAGGGACCCAAAAGAGAGAGGGAAAAAGTCAAAGAAAGCTCATAAAAGCAGCATGCATCTCTTTAATTTTCACACTCGCCGTGACTTTTACAAGCTGCTGTGGCAGAGCTGGGAAGCGGGTGAGTAAACGGGGGCAGGAGCGAGGCCCCAGGCGCCCACATCACGCTGCAGCACACGACCCTGCTCAGGCTATAGTGTGATCACAGGTGGGGCAGGTCCATTCCTGAGCAGGAACCATCCAAAAGAGCAGCAACGCGCAAAAAAAACACGCGGCGGTTTTAACGCTCCCGCGAAAGGGTGTTTGGCGACAGCGCGTCAACACACATGCGCAATTTAAAAACAACAAAAGAAAAAGCTAAAAAGGGCATAACTGAATATTTAACTCGAGTGATTTGTTGTTACCTACAAATGAGACACATTTTTACAGGAAGCATCCGTGCTTTGATGCTTGCCGCCGCGTGTGTGTCAGGAGGCGTGTCTAGGTACAGGTTGTGAGCGGGAGGATAGCAAGTTGTACAGTATTTAAGGAAAGGGGTGTGCAAGCTCATTGGGGTTTGGGGCAGCTTGACTGGATGTGTTTAGAGGTGTGTGTGTGTGTGTGTGTGTGTGTGTGTGTGTGTGTGTGTGTGTGTGATAGAAAAATAAGAGCGCATTTGTATTCAGATGAGTGTCTCAGGTGTGTTTTATAAAGCTGACTCAGAAGAGCTTTCTCTTGACTAGAACCTGTAATTTCACACTCCTTAGAGGAACATTATGGATTGATGTGGTGTGTGTGTGTGTGTGTTTGTGGGTGTGTATAGTGGAAAAAGAGTAAGAATTCACGGGCCGATGTGTGTGACTGCCTTTTTGTGTGCATGAGATAAGAGCTACTTTAGGAAAAAACCCTTGAGGCAATTAGAGGCCAATAAACCTGTGTGTGTGTGTGTGTGTGTGTGTGTGTGTGTGTGTGTGTGTGTGTGTGTGTGTTGGTGGTGTGTGTCAATCCGAGGGCTCTTTGGTGGGTGGAGGGACAAGACACTGATGTCAAACATGATACGGTAACAGCTGGAAAGTTCACTTTACCTCCACCCTCTGCACGCTCGCTCCCTCTCTCTCCCCCTGCTCCCCCTCAGGGCCGTTGTTCTGGCTGGCATGTGGCTAATTTGGCAGAGTCATACCGTCTGTCTTCTTTCCAGTGCGCACACACTCCATGTGTGTGTATTTTTATCCTTTGTTGTAAATAACTTTAAGGCCGGGGTCAGTGTAGATTGCCCATTAATAATCAGATTTATAATAAGTTCAAAAGAGGGTTTATGGAGCCGGCAGCCTCATGCTCACCCCGGGCTCCAGTCCAAAATCATCGCAAACACACACACACACACACACACACACACACACTTTCTTCTCCGAGTGTGTGTGTTTCGAGGCAGGTCAGACACCATTAACAAAATAATTACCCCTCCCAAACGAGTTAACTTCGGACATCTCCATTACCGCCATTTGTGCTCGGAACCCCCCCAGTGAGCACCACGGGGGAAATCCAACCACCGGGATGACACAACGCCCCAGAAATGTTGCTCATGAAACTGAACTGTTTTATTTGACTCGCGCGCGATGAAACCTAATTAACGTCCGTAATAAAATTTCAGAAAATCTGTCAGTCTTTAAATATTTTCGTTCCCTTTCGTCCAACCATATGTCTAGACATCTCCGACCAGCTTTGCGCTGACAAAAGAGGCTGACCACAGACGAGAACCAATCACACAGTTATTTACTGCCTTGTTCTCCCGACCACTCCCTGCTGCCACTGTTGATAAGTGAAGTGAAGGAGAGATCACTGGATTCCTCTTTTATCATCACTATCTCCGCTCAGCTCACCGTCTTTACAAGCTACAGGGCAGGCCGCGTCTCCGTCCTCTTCCATTTTCTCAGATCAAGGACATCCTGGAGCTGTCGGTGGACCGTGTACTGTGTAATTCCCCAATTAGCTGTCTAATATCTGCACATTTTCTACCCACCAGGCCATTGGTCATCCCTCTCTGCTTTCCTTAAGGGAACCCTTGTTGCTGTCATTACGCCTCCCACCCTGATGAAAACCTCACAGGACCAGGCAGCAACATTCCTGCTTGTTTTACAACCTTCTCTCTACTAATAGCTCAGTATCCAGCTGCCCTCAGATACAGCTGCTGTCATTTTCACCCTGCCTGTCACTGTGTTGCATGCACACACACACACACACACACACACACACACACACACACACACACACACACACACACACACACAAACACCAACAAGAGGAATTACACATCCCTTTATCATGTGTCTGTTTCTTGCATCTTTTTCTTGGCAAAGCATATTACAATTAATTGTCAGAGTTTTCTGTATCTTCTTCACATGGAAAAATGTATAAAAACAAGATGATGTTTCACATCTGGGAGATAGAGGGTAATTCATGATGAAGGAAAACAATCGGCTGTCTTTACCAGCACGTACACACAGACGGGTGACGGTGGGGCTGGAGACCACGCTGAATGCAGCCCAAAGATTACAAATCCACTTTCTCTGACGTCAAGTCCAATTTAATTAGGTTTAGCTGATGTCCAGCTAATGAATCATCGAATTCCGAGCGCACCGGCCTGTGGACTGACTCAGTGTCTCCGAACAATCAGTTCTCCAGTCTCCACAAAAGGATGCGTCTCCTGTTCGCATCAGACACTGATGGAGGAAACATTCAGATACCTCACATAACTTGAGGTACTGAGGCAATAACACAAGAGGCTGCAATTTACTTTTGTCGTTGATTAAACTGCAGATCATTTTCTCAATTCATACAGTAGTCTGTAAATCCCTAGAAAAAACAGTGAAATTGCCAAATGTTTATGTCCAAAGCCTGAAAGCATTTAATTTACTTCAATTTACTTCACTGCCTCGACAGCAGCTCGGTGGGTGCCTGTTGCCATGTTTTTAAGATGCAGCTGACGCAACGTCTCCTTCTTTCAAACACTGATTTGGATTTTGACTACCATGGCAACAGTAAAAACTTTGGGAAGTGCTGGGTCAACCCTACAATTTAGTATAATGAAAAACCAAGAAGAGTAGCAATTTTCACATTGGAGAAACTTGAAGAATGACTGGAACAATCGCCTTTTGTAATTTCTGACTCATTGATCAATTAACTAATCGCTGTGCTACTCTGAATACCACAATGGCAGAACTAGAGCTGCATTACCTGTAGAGCTGTGAAGAGCTGAAGGACTTGTTTTTTAAAATAACTTCCTGCTGAGCGACTTTTATTGGACCCCCACACAGAAATCTACACGTCCGGTTCAACGCACACAACCACAAATCCTGATCAGTGTTAAATGAATTCTTGGTTCTTCACAACAACATACATAATCTTTATCGTATATCACTGAGGCAGCCAGAGAGGAGATCTTCGGGGTCACAAATAAACTGCAGTGTAGATGACAATGTATCATTCTTTCATTCAACACACCGATGCACACACACACACACAAGACAAAGAACCTATTGAATGCAGCGCCGTAACAGCCCTTCATAATAAAGGCAAGCTGGGGCTGACTGAAAGAGAGAGCACGCAGCCAGGTCCAAAGTCTTCATGAAACTGGACATTCGATAGCTGCTTGCGGGGCTGTTTGTGCGAGATTGTGACATCGATACCTTCTAATAAAAACAGCCGACTGCATCCATGCATCCAACCGGTCCAAAAGGTCAGTCCTAATAGGTCAACCTCGGACAGATGGGCATGGACAAAGGGGCTGGGGGGTGTATGGGGGCTTATTCCCACAGAACTGCACAGGCACTACAGTAGTCTGACATTAACACACAGCGATATGAAAAGGGACAAGGGAGAGGAAGCAGTATATGGATACACACCTCGTTAAAGGAGACCACAGTCGCCTCTGATTGTTATGGAAAAAATGGCAATGGTACAATAATGATGATAGGAGAAGCAGCAGGCTAGAGGTGTGTGTGTGTGTGTGTGTGTGTGTGTGTGTGTGTGTGTGTGTGTGTGTGTGTGTGTGTGTATAATTTGGAGCCATGCTGCGTTAGCCATCTTTCCTGTGCTGCCCCTGGTCTGTACGACTTTACTAAATTACTCCCAGATTTGAAATCAGTGAACACACACACACACACACACACACACACACACTACCACAGCATGTACAGTATAGCTGAGAGAGGGTATATTGCGCTCATCCAAGTCTCTTCTGCCAACTTCTGACAGAAGATATGTATCTAATAAGTCCGCATGAGGGTTGATGCGATCCTTCCATGGACTAGGCCTGGAGTTTCTATGCACAACGAGAACAGACGTCGCTTTAAATCACATATTTTGCTGGTGAATAAGTCCGCGAAGCTCCATCTCCCTCCGCCTTAAGACAGGCATAACTTGCTGCATGGCATGTCATTTCTTTAACACATGTCAAGGAAGACGTCAAATGACTCGTGAGTTTAAAAACATTCTTCCAGCAGGCAGAGATATGATTAGAAACACACTCGCTTTTGTGCTTCAAGTCGTGCGAATCTCAACTGTCGAACCGAGGCTCAACAGCGTTTCATGGCTAGTAACTAAAATACACACAATAACAGAGCAGGTAGGAGATGGAGGTTATCGTGCGACAAGGGTCAAAGGTCAAATCCAAACACACGTGATGCATGTTATTTGCTTTGGCCCATCGCACCACACGGTACCCCTCCGTCTCATCGTTTCCTCCCAACTTCCCCCACTTCATCCCAGTGGAGCATGAATGAGTGACGCTCTGGTAGAAGCAGGGGGGAGTTCATAGCAAGATTTGGTTCAGGTGAAGCGAAGAGAGCTACGGCAAATTACACATCCAGAGAAAGTGGATTTTCTAGTAATATAGAAAAGTCAGAGAAGAAATGGAAGAAGAAGGTGAAGAAAGAGACAGAGAGGCACAGAGACTTGAAGCACAGAGTCTCCTCAGGGAACTGTTCCTCATTTTGACAGCAGATAAAGACAGAGAACATTATCATACCAAGAGAGTCTCACTCATCAGGTCTGCTCAGCAGAAAACACAGAGGCTTCATTCAGAAAAACGTAATCATCCAAATAGGCCAGAATAACTTCAGCAGGCCAGATGTGACGTCTTGTCTACCGGGTCATCCTGAGCAAAGTTATCTGTGAAGATAATCACATGTGCTTAAATGACGGCCACCGCTTCTTCAGCCGAAACCAGTCAGACGACACAGGACACGAATGCCTGGGAGGTTAGTCTGGAGGGATTTTTGATAGACAAGGCCGAGCATATAAACAGAGGCCCGGCCTTTCATCTCAATACACTGGGTCAGATGTGTGAGTGTGTGTGTAAGCGAGAGCGGGTGGGTCCATCAATTTCTATTCAGCTGACCACAGTCAACAAGCATCTGGTTTCAAGCAGGCAGAAAAACAAGCCCCGAGAGCATTCGAATGCGGCAGTGATGTTCAATTAATTAAAGGTGAATCATTGCCGGATCGCTCTCTGGCCAGCGTGCGAGGGCTGAGGAAAAGCAGCGGGGATGTGGGGAGAGAAAAGTGGTGACAGGAGGAGGCAGCGGTTAAGGAAGGATTAAGAGAAAGTGGAGACAGTAACACAACAGGATGCCAATAAATGAAACAAGAATAGAAGAGACGGAGGCGAACATGAGGTTTCCATACGAGTCCAGGGCCAACGGCCGTGGCAGAGCTTCTCTCTCGCGTTGGCCCGCCTCAGTCTGGGTCACAGTTGAAGGCAGAGGTCAAACATTTCAGATCAAATCAGATCAATATTTATTTATTTGCTTTGAAAACCCCTGGATTTAAGGCCTGGATTTAAGAGCTACATTGACTGATCGACTAACAAGACGCAAGACGCACCCAGATTCATACCCTCACTATTGACTTCTAAGAGCGAGCAGTGAGAAAGATAACAAACTAAAGTCAATGCTAATTATATCTCACTGAAACGAACTGACGGAAAGCCCCAGAAAGCATCGTGACATTTATATCAAAGTCATGACACAACGACTTTCATCACGTTGCTGGAGTGGAAGACAGGAACAAAGTAGGCAAAGAACGAGCAGGAGAGATAAAGACGCTTCAGAGCTTTCATCTCTGCAGTGCAGTTATCTCCTCATCACATCACAGCCCAGAGCAGCAGGACGGCTTCAAACACACACGCACACACACGCACGCGGCTCTTCTTCTCTGGTCTGCATGGACGCAACATACCTGGGATTCCTGTGTGTATGGTGTGTGTGTTGGTCAGGGGAGATGAGTGAGGGCGAAAGATAAAGAGAGAGAAGGAACCAGAGAGATGCAGAAGATGGCCCCTTCAGTGGGCTAAAGAAGAAACTGTTGATTTCATTTCACTCCAGACTAAATCAATTCTTGTTTTTTTTTCAATGAATTGTTTAGTCTGTAAGACGTCAGACCATTGTGAAGAATTGGTTATTTTCACATTTCAAAGGCCAGAGGACTGAAAGCATTCCAGCTTTAATATCAGACCCAACGTCTAAACTGTTGGTAACTGTTGGAGATGTTTTGCCGGATTAGAATCAGGCCTGATACCGAAACTGAAGCCAGTGGGGTATCAGCCACAAACAACTGATCCATATTAAATACAGTTCTTCAGTTACATTCACTGAACTCACAGCAGGCCTCTGACTCTTTCAGAGCCACATTCATCTCTGGCCTCTTGGTGAGGTATCAGAATCGGGAGAAAAAAAATGCATTTTTTGCAGAAGAGGAAACAAAGAAGATGCTTTGGGTAAACGCACAAATTTGAAGGTGATCAAAAAAATTCAATCAGCAAGCCCTGTTTGCCACAGTCCTGTTCCTGTCAGTCTACTCACTCATGACTGAGATACAGAGGAAGAAAGCAAACAACGGTGTGTGTGTGTGTGTATATGTGTGTGTGTTTTTCAAGTGTGTGTGGAAGCCAGAGAGGGATATATGCAGAGACTTGTCTGTTCCACGTCTCAGATGGCACCCCAGGGTCGGATATGATTTCTCACTAGAACACAAACACACACACACACCTGCTTTGAGACAGATTTCACAGATTATGTGGGCAATATACAAATCTCTCAGTGAGCGGTGGGGGGGGGCTGAAGACCGTGTCACAGCGCTCGTAAGCAAACATGAGGAAACTGGAAGCTCTTCAGGCGCCTTGGGCGAGAAACGCATGCCAGTTATCCTGCATGGTGTTTGAGATTTTAGATGTTGCAGATGTTTCTCACATGGAAAAAGGAAAAGTGTCCTAAAGGCATAACAGAACACACTCATCGCTGGTGTCCGTGGTAACACATCAGGGTATTGGGATTACTATTAACAATGACTGGTTTGAGAAAGCAGAATATTTGTAGCAGGTTTCTCTTCTTGCATTTCATCACTTTTTACTTCTCAGTTATTCCAACATATTTCATCTACCTTGCCATTTAATGATTTAATTAATCCACTAAACTTTTAGCTCATATATCTTGGTGTTTATTATTTCAAGCACTCTTATTGCATGTATATTATGTGTAGTTTAGTTGGCTAACTAAAAAAAGTCTTCACTGAGCACGTGATAAACTAAAGTTACTATTTAGTAACTGTTATTAAGGACTCTGCACAACATAATGCTGAAAGTTTAACCCGACTTCCAGGACAAAATACTTGGTTTTACTTTAGGTTTTACAGGAGCAGATTCATTCAAAATGATTCCCAAATGTTCCCATTTTATTCTACAGTGAACAAATATGTATTTGTGAAAAGTGCAATACAGAAAATTTTCCAGGAAAAGAGAGTGAAGAAATAAATGACAATGCACTATTGAACATGCACCAGATCTTCCATCTCGATATTATTCAATTTTAGATTATTTATTTTCTAACAAGTTTGCTGCAGGTGTTCAAAAATTCAAAATAAACTCCCTCGATGACTTTAAAAGAATCTTTTCATTTATCCTAATAATGAGCTGTAATCATTCTCCTTTCCAGTATTACGCCCTCTATTATGACCAAACCGCAGCCTGACATTGGCATAATTAGCACAGTGAAACGACATTAATCTAAACCTCAGAATTCCCACATGCATGTGTAACTGAATAGGTAGGCACAAAACAAAAGGCTAAGGTTTTCTACCGCAGCGCTCCATCTGCGGCCGCTCCAGAGGAAAAAAAACCTGAGCTGGGGAAAAGTGTGGGGAAACAAAGAGAAGGTGGAAAAGAAAGAGCAAGGGAGCAGAGAGACGGAGGGAGATGAATGGTTGTGTTTTCGCTTAGAGTAAAGCTTTTCCAGGCTACATTTTTTTGCTACAGCGGTGTAAGGTATCCCGCTGTATAATCCTCTGGTGGTGACAGACACAGAAAGATGGAGGGAGTGAGGGATGGAGGTGGAGGCGATGTGTGCGAGTGTGGTTGTGTGTGCGTGAGAGTCCACATGCTCATTTGTCACCGAGTGCCTACTGTATGTCATTACAGAGTGTGTGTGTGTGTGTGTGTGTGTGTGTGTGTGTGTGTGTGCGCGAGCGCGGGGTTTTACAAGCCATCCATCCCCCTCTGAGAGCAAATTAGTCTTGTTCACCTTCAGAGTCCTGCTCTCTCTCTATCACACTGTAAAACCCATTTACACTCACTCTGCACTGTAAGAGCCTCTGGTTCAACTTCAAGTTGCGCAGCTGCACAAATACTCAATTTAAATCACTTGTGACCATAAGCTGATTAAGTGGTTTTTGGAGTCGAGTGCACCTGGGGATATGGCTATTACATTGAGATGCATCTTCAAGACAGTTAACCTCGTCTTTTTGTCCTGGCGCACGAGCATGTGCAGCTTACGGAATGATGAGGAGAGCAGGTCAAGAGACAAACTATAGCTTCAACGTGCTAACTTATTCAAGCTACTGATTTCACTGTTCTATTCTTTATTTCAATCCCGACTGCACAGTGTAAAGGCCGCAGGGAGAAGACACCGTCCGCGTACAGGCGGAATTTTTGCCGTGAAAACTGCAGGTCACAGGAAGCGCATCTGCCGTTGCGCGACCAAAACAGGAAGAGGCATTGTTTTCCCCGGTCACCTTCCCCAGGTAACAGCGGGGCGGCTGGAACAACTGTGGAAACTCTACACTGCAAACGTTAAAAAAAAAAAAAGAAGAACCATGCTGATGGTGGAGGCAAAGAATGTGACTCTTCAGAGAGCGTGAGGGACCGAGGTAAAACGAGAGGGAGCACTTGCTGTGTCAAAGTCTGTTCCCTCGCTGTTCAAATCCAGCAGTCTTTCTACTAGATCAGTCAGTAACGAAACCTGTTTACTTATCAATACGCCCGGGTGTTTTACTCTTCGTAGCTAAGGATTTCTATGTCACATTCTTGAGTTGATTTTTGCTCTTGGCAGTAGCCAGGCTGATAACAGTATCCATGTTGTTAATGCTATCTTTGCCACAGAGGCAGGAAAAGAAATACCACAAGGAGAGGGGGATTTGAAAAGTTGGATGTTTCAGCTTCATACAAGAATAATTGGTACCCACAACAGTCACAGAACCCACAAAGACAACCCATCACCCGGGTTGTTTGGTTGTTTCAGAGCTACAACCTTGAATCATTTTTAAACATTAAGATACTACATGGACAGAGCCATCCTGTAACAACAAAGACATTCATTTGTCTTTTGCCTAGCCTCTAAGCTGACCCCTTGGCCTCCCGCATCCCCTCCAATCATGCCCCAATCTATTTAGGCTTTATCTCCATCTTCAGTCTGTTAGCCTCAGGACTGGAAGCCTTATTCAGCAGGTCTGTTCACAAACTCAGCAAACTTGTCAAGCTCCTCTTCACCAGCAGTGACCTGGAGTCTAAAAGGGGGAGGGGACATGGCCAAAGGGAGAGATCTGAGTCCTTCATCCCTGTGAAGTCTGCCACTGCAGGTTAGCTCGGGTCAGGGGGACAAATTGTCAAAGACTTGTTGCTGTCAGTGTCTGCTGTCATGGCCTGAGGCTGCCCGCCACTCCACTGAGAGCTGGGGATCTTTGAAAAGCTGAAAAGGACACAGAGCTTTTCCTAACTACACTTTGGCTCGAGGGGGCTGGGAGAGCTGGACAGGTGACGGCCGGGATGTAAATCTCTAATAGCTCAGAATACTTCAGTTTGTTGAACTGTGTGTGTATATGAGCTTTTCCACGTTTGGAAGCCATCATGGTTTCAAGGCACTGTCAGCTTTGAGCTGGAAAGTAATGACCCCAAAAGAGACATTCGTATTGATTAGAGCACACGCAGGAAATTAGCGGAATGAGCGGCCACACATCTGGTCAAACACACAGAGGCTAATATAGTCACGCAGCTTGTAAACCTGAGAAGGCCGACGTTTGAGGCTGTGATTAGTGGCGCTGACAGACCAGCACCACGTCTGCTCTACAGAGACATCCTGCACAATGTAGGCGCTGTTTCAGAGAGAGAGAGAGAGAGAGCATATTATACACACTCCTTTGATTTTATTAAGCTTTTATTTATTTGGTTATATGCACGAGCGTGACTACAGATCACCTTCTAAGGAATTTTACATCAAATCAAACTAATGAATCTGTATTTTCCCTGCAAAATCTAATTCACAAAAGCAGTAAATGGTGCTCAAAAACAGTGATGGCGGAAAAGGCGGATCGCGGTGCACACACTGATATTCCATCTGCTTGTCTGTGTTTATTATGTGTGTGTGCATGTCTACCTATCGCTGTCTCTTTGTCTGAAGTGTAGCCAACAGGCGGTCTGGTATTCTTTAACCACGGACTGAGAGAAAGAGAGCAGGCAAATCACTGGGACTTGTGAAGTGTGTGCACATGTGTGTGTATGTGTGTGTTCAGACCAGAGCAATTTCAAAAACATGCTATACATGTATGTATGTATGCTTCAGTACAATGTTGCTCAGTTCAGCAGCAGCAGCCTGAGTAAGAACATTTTTGAGTCAGTGTTTTCAACTCCACAAAGGACAAGGTCGACTAGATGTGAAAAAATAAATGACCTTTTAGATCACAGCTGCAGCAATTAATCAAATAGTTGATCAGTTGTTCATAATTCAATTAATCTCCAGCTATTTTGATAACTGATCAATTTGTCTGTGTGATGTTTGTAGAAAAAAAAACATTTTTAAATTCTGTGGTTGGTGATCTTACAAGTTCTAAACTTGTCACTTGACTGATTTCACTTAAAGGGCGTTAAAAGTATTACAGGGTTTTAAAATGACTGCAGCAAACGGGCTGTAAAATCTCATCCCTCTTATCCTCCTCATATCTCTAAGCAGAAATGGGGCAAACTATCAAGACCATGATCCCTATCTCCTTTTGTGCTTTTTTTTCCTGAATGGGATGAGGAGTTGTACAGGAGGGGGACATTAATCACTGACAAGCGCAGGGAGGTCAGCAGCAGTTCAGCGGGGTAGAGGAGACCGAGGCGGCGGGAGGGACCTCAGAGATGGGGAAAGAGGTAGCGTGAGGCAGAGAGGGCGATAAATACAGAAACAGCGTTAACGTGGCAGGGCAAGGAGCAGGAGCTGATTTTAGACTTCTGAGGAGTCCACGTCCACAATTCTAATGAGATAAGTAGACTTAAACTTTGAACAGTGCCACCTTATTAAAGTCTCGAAAGTCTCTGCCCTTATTCCCATCATCCCAGATTTCTTTATCGAGTGTGACATCCCGTCACGTATTCAAATCTGGATGTGATCCCACCGTCAACGGGCAGAAACTGCGTACTTGCACGTGTGTGTGTTTAAAATGTAGGACCCCCCTCATTTGCTAAATGAAGCTGAACTGCACAAATAATTATAATATAATAATTTAAACATTAATAAGTTCACAGATTAAATGGAAAATTGAATGACAAAGTAAAAGATTAAAACTTGTTAAAACAAACACAATGATAAATAAATACAAAAGCAAATTAAAAAAGATTTATTTAAAAGAAATTAATGTATACAATGTGAATAAAATGTGACATAAATGTATATATTTTTGGTGCATCTAATGTCATAAATCATTTAATGTTTTTCGTATTTCTTTTATTACAATTTTGGCAGTGTTAAGTTTCCATAACCGCTGTGCTTCTAACCAGTATTTCAGACCTGTTCTAGACCACAAGTACTTCTGTGCACATACACATACACATACACACACACACACAAACACACACACTTACATACGCTGTGTGCGTGAGACGGTCCTTGTGTGTCTCTCCCGCGCACTGCTTAGGTTTGCTATGAGTTATCTCCCTGCTGAGGTGTATTTATTTGTTGGTTCACTCCCAGAGTTCCTGTTTGCGGCGGTGAAACTCTGCACGCAGCTCGCAGAGGAGGACTGAGAATCCACTCACACAGCCTGCTGTGATTTAAGGCAGGATGAGAGGATGGCGTCCCCTTGTTAGTGTAATTTACTACATGCGCTCTCCTTATTTTCCAGAACCTAATTTTAGAGAGAAAAAACTTTTTCCTCCCCACTTTTCACCTTGTTAAATCAGAGCACAGAGCAGCGAGGCTCTGCATGTTTCTGCACGACGAAGGTCACCGGGGAGAAGTTATGGACTTGTGAGGGAAAATTACATACAGTATCAGCAGTGGAGGTTATTCTGTGCTGCCTATCCCCCGTCAACTGTACGGTGCACAAAGATTTCTGTGAGAGAACACCCTCCTGAATCTGGAGCTGGTTTTAAAGTTCGTATAAGCTGAAATGGGTACGTTCAGGCTACAGTCAGGCCACTGCGCTGTAGTAATCCTCCCCTGGGACTGTTCTTGGATCAGTGACCATAGCAGACTCCATGAGGCCAAAATGAGTAGGCTATAAGTTAGAGTGGTACGCTGGGAATTCTCCGTACAGTCAGTCTGAAAAATGGCTGGGATAAATATGAGTGGAGCCTTTTCTAACTCTGACACACACACACACACACACACACACACACACACACACACACACACACACACATATGTGGGCTGGGCGGGACTGTCCATTGGTCTGTGCTGGATCAAATTAAACTTTGAGTACCCAGATTTATCAATATGTGAACCTTAAGACGTTTGAAGGAAAGCTTCGAGAGGTATGTTCATGCACGACTGTTCCAGGTCCAGGTCTGCTCAGTCTAACTGAGAGCTGTGGAGGTTTCTGTGTAGGAAAAAGCTCATAAATTATCTCCAGCGAGTGAGTGAGTGCAGGGTTAAGGCCGGGGGAACTACAGTCTATTCAACCTGGCTCAGATTGGAGAAAAGAGAATTGTCTCACAAAGATACTGACATACCGAGCCAAAATGCACTCAAACTATGCAGGTTGCCATTCTTAATGTGGAGAAGAGACTCCCATTGAAGGAAATAACAGAGCTGTACGACTAGGAAAGGTGCTCAATTGCAGTAGAAGTCCTGCAATACAAATTTTACTTGTGTTGAAGTGGAAGTATTATTAGTTTCTGTACTTAAGTGGACTAAGCAAAATAAAAGTGTTAATTATACACAAGTCTTCGGACAAACAAAAATGACAAGCAGCACTGATCGATGACTACAAAGGAGGCTGTTCTCATGCTGTGGTGACTACGACTGGCTGGCTACTCAACTCCTGACCAATCACAAACATGACACCTTAAATTCTGAAAGGATGCCGTAAACTCCCTATCTGCAAGGACGCACCCCATTTTCCCCCTGTAATGATACATTGTAAACAACACATCTGTATCGAAATCAGCAGGAGTGTTTATTGGTCGTAAGTTGTCGAGGCAGCAGATGTCCTGCAGTGTGTGGCGAAGGGAACTAACAGCTAACAAAGCTAATGGCTAACAGAGATAAACACACAGCAGGACTGAGAGTTTCTGTTTAGAGGAACATTAAGTTTTAAAGAGTAAAGTTTAACGTGACTAAACAACAAGTTTACAGGAAATAAATGTACCAAAGTACTTCAGCTGAGTGCAGTTTGGAGGTAAAACTACTTTGATTGCTAATACTTTTAAACTATACATTTCTTTTTAAACTAAACAATACTTATGAATACCTCACATCTGTACTTAAGGACAGGGCATGTGGAGATTCACTGAGTTGCTCTCCATCACTGCAACTCTGCACGCCAAAAAACTTCTTGAGTAATGGACGAGAAAGTAAATCCAATTGCATAAATGAGGTCAACTATAAAATGTCTGTAATTACTAAAGCCTTAACTGAATTATTAACTCACACAAATGTATAAAATATGAGTAACACCTGCTCTCGTCTCACATGACGTTAACTGGCCTGAGCCTTGATAAATGAGTGTGAGAAAGTGTGTGTCAGGCGTGCTTAAAACAATGGAGGGAAAAGTGGGGGCTGCTCATATTTGATCTGGTGTGAATTAGAGGGTAATCGGGGGGGGGGGGACAACAGCGTTAAATGCCAGCTGACCCCGCCTGAGGCTTTGGAGCTGGGGTTGACGAGGGGAGCGGAGCCCTGGAGAAGAGAATCTGGACGGCTACAGTATGCAAGGGCAATAAAATAGCCATAAAGCAGGGTCAAACTGAGGTGACACACAGAGGTCTGGGAAAACCCCCCCCCCCGACACACTCAGCATCCCTCACTCCCTTCTCCACTCGCTCATTCACTCATCAGCGAGTCTGTCTCTCTTTTCTCAAACCACTGGATCTATCATCTTTATGTCCCTCTGCTCCAAACTCTCTCAATCTCTCACTGTGCTCATCTGTACTCATTCCATTTGTGTTGCGGTGCCAGACACCGTATAAGTTTCAATCACAGTCGTTTAGACTGAAAGCTTCCAGGTACATTGAAGATGGCTCCAACAGAAATGTTCATCCAAGTTTTTTGTTTTTTTTTTTCTTTTACAAATCTTCTTCTGGCCCCGCTGCTCAAATGATGCCCAGTTATCAAAATCAAAATATAGCTATGAAACTGAGAGCCACGTCTAAACTCCAAATCTATGGAAACTGATTGTGGAATGTGCTTAAGCGCCAAGTATTTGCTTGCTCCAGCTTCTCAAATGTAAGTTTTGCAGCTTATATAATTGTACATTTGGGTTTGCGGTATAATTTATTTGAAAAATACAAGTTGACTATTCATACTGGACACATAATCAAGACTTTTTACCCAGGAGACAGGTGTTTGTTTGACCCATCCATCACCCCCAACCTCCTCCTTACCAGCCAATAGATCACCTACATCAGGTGGGTGAGTTATGTGGCCAGTTGGCTTCAGGCCAGTCGTTCTCCCAGACTGACAAAGAGGTAAGCTGAGTGTCCAGTTAAGCACGTGGGTGACACCGTAATTGGTCGATGCAGCTTGGATTTATCTGCTTTCTACATAAGACATGTAGGACTGGTGCATCACCTCCATCCAAAACTGGACTTTGGCATGTTTTAAGAGTAAAGCCGTGTTATTTGTATGCATATTGAAGAGACTGGGCCTGAATTGTAATCACAGTTGACAAACTAAACAATTATCAAGTAAATAATCAGAGGATTGATTTTTGGAGGACTGATTGAATTAAAATAAACTTTTATTGGAGCCCTAACATTTGCAGTACCCTAACAAATACTGTAACATTATACAGAAGTCACGGCATATCGAAAACACAAACAGTTTTCATTGGCTTGTTGAATGAGGGATGGACCCTGACCTCTGTGTTGCCTTGTTCACTCACCCATCACACGGGGTGCCCCTCCCTCTCTCCCTAAATCCATCTCTCCGTCCGTCCTTTCCTGCCTCCCTCTCTGTCCCTGCTTCCCACATGCAGATCCAGAGACTGATAAATGCTGCTACTCCATTATCCCTGACAGTCCTTTCTCCCTCTTTTTTTCCCTTTCATCCCTCCCTCCCTCTCTCCCTCCCTCCTCCTGCATTCCTTTCCTGCTCATCCTCAGTCTCTGTCTTGAGGCCCGCTCTGATTACTCATAATCCACCCCATCCGCTCCGCCCTCCAGATGATGTGTGGGCTGCGTTCAGCCCAGCACTGTCTTAAGTTCATGTTGATGAATGGTGATTTGACATCACATCAAGATAAGCAGGTAAAAAGATGCCAAAGGAGGTGTAGAGTGCCTGTCATGGATAGTTCTTGGATGACTGTGAAGGCCTGGATGTACTATAATGTGCATGTGGATTTAGTATGCTTCACTTCATTCATCTCTCCCGTGATTCTATTCATTCTACAATTACTGTCCATGTCTCCAGACATCTTTCTTTGGATACGTCTAAATAATCAAGCTGGGCTTCTTTCCATCGTGATTTTCTCCGCTGGCTCGACTCAATACACTGACGTCTTCAGTTTTACATTTTTTTTTGCATTGCATCACACGCTGCCGATATTACACAATCCCACATCTTCCATAAACATTTACGATTCGCCGTATCCGCCTTTTCCGAGTTCCTATTTCAAAGATATGGAGTTGAGTGGAAAAGGTGTGCTGCACCGTCAATAAAGACATTTTTAAACGTCACAAGTGACTGTTCCAGCAGATCAATAAATAAGTATAAACCTGTTTAAACAACATCTATGTGCTTAAAGATATAATATGTAGCATTTCTGCATTTAAATCTTTTACACGATCAGATATTTGTTAAACTCTTTCTTGAGTTGTGTGCTATATTATGCTGTCAGTTTCATGTTCAAACCCACAGAGAAGTCTGCAATGTTGTCGAAGGTAACCGTGCGCTTCATTTGATTACCTGTCGATACCTTCAGGAACAGAACAAACAGAGGATGTGAGTAGCATTGGATCATGGGAGTTGTTGTCTTAATTGCTAAACAACCAACATTGCCTGTGAAATATATCAGTGACTCAGGCAGAAATGTTGCCAAACTACCCAATGAAAATGAGTCTTCGCTGGATTTTGGTTCCATGTTGGAAACACTGTTTTTTTACATCTTAATCACAGAAATGTTACACATTTCATCTTTTGAAAAAGGCAGGGCACCAGATGACAACAGCAGGATGAATTGCAGTTTCAGTCCTCACATGTTCCTGATAAGTCTCTGAGAGCTCAGACCAGTCCAACCGCGAAACCCACAAGTGATTGAAACCTCGTTCAGAGACATTTTGACCCTTTTATTCCCTTTATTCCTTTTACTCCTGCGAATATGAAATATGGACAGAGCTGGAAAAATCAAGTTATGTCTCAGTCACAACGATTCTGCTTTTGACTCGCAGATGGAGCTTTCCAACAAACCACCAGTTTAGTTTGGGATTCTACTGTGAAAATACTGGAAGCATCTGAAGACAAAATGTAAAACTTTAATCAAACAACCTCACACAGAAAGAAATGTGCACCTGTCTGAGCCCTGCAGACACTCTCAAACAGCTAATTAGCAGGCCACAGTTCTGGAAAAAGCTGACAGGGACGCAAAGCTTAGCACATTGTAGCCATGAGGATAAGAGACAGAGGGGGGAGTGAGACGCTCCGTCCGGATACCCACGCCCTCCCTGTATCACTGAGCCCCGACACACCAGCTCTGTTACTCCCACCCAGTCAGCCCAGCTGGCCTTGACTGAGACACGGCACTCTCGTCGGCACCCGGCCCTCCTCTTGCCACCTGCCTGTGGAATGTTCCAAGTGTGCAGCTGTGTATGTATGGAGCTCTTTAATTGGCTGGTATCAGCTCAGGTTGGCCGGTCGAGAACTCTAATTGATTGCTGTACTGACCCACTGGTGGGTGACTGAAAGGTCATTAGTCCCCGGGCGGTACTGGCCATGACCTCGCTGAGACAGGCAGAGGCTGACTGAACTTATAAAAGGTACAGGAGGATAGAAAACACAAACCAAATGAATTATTTATCCCTCTTAAGTGTGTGGTGAACATCAGTGGATTTCTTTCTGGTCCGCAGTACACGGCTCCTCTTCCCCTTTCATGTGAGGTCTTGTAAAAGTTTCACTGTGTGTGGTTGGGTTGTGAAACTCTGTATCCAAGCATCACATTTCTCGTGTTTGTGCTGAATATGGCAGAAGAAAAGTATTTAGATTCAAAAACATAATGACTTTAACAACTTAATTATAGCAGCGAGTGTTGGTTTCTGATCCCTTCTGGACCTGGTTCAAAGTTAGCTCAGAAAGTTTACATCAGTGCATCTGGAAAAAGACTGATCTTGTTCAGTGTGGTGTTTTTTTTCTTTTAGTTTTTAAACATTAAAGCTTTTATTTTTTAAAATATTGGTTATTTTTTGCTCACATAAAGTGATCCAGAGTTAGACATGCAAATTTTCAGATTTAATTCCCCAAAAATACCTTAAGGTTAAACAGAGAGGAATATCTTTACCCTCTATTACTGCAAACTAATATACCAATGATAGTACATTAATAATGTACATTTCTGAGTGACATTCTGCTCTCCTTGAATTAAACTAAACTAACTTGAACTAAACTTGTGCACAAGATGTATTCTGGTTGTTGACAACTGAGCTATTGTTTTGTTTTATGTTTGCACTTGATGCACCATGATGTGTGGTCCATAGTGCAAACGTAAAACAAAACAATAGCTCAGGAAAACTGAATCTGGGATCCAACAGCACACACAAATGCAATAAAATGCTGTGAAACAGCCAGCTATTGACAACACAGCTGTCACTATACCACAATATCCACAGTACTGATCAAAACTCACTTTGCAAGTTTTCCATTCTTACTTTTAATGGTTAGGAAAGAAAAGGGATCATACATTGAACTATTTACTTATACACAGTGATGAATGTAACTAAGTACATTAACTAAAATACTGCACTTAAGTATAGTTTTGAGGTAGTTAGACTTTCCTTACGTATTTCCATATTTTACTATTTTGGAGGCAAATGTTGTGTTTGTACTTCACTACATTCATTTGATAATTTTGGTTAGTAGTTACTTTCCATTTGTAGGCTAAATCACATCCAATTTTTAAATTAATTAACGAGTTAAAAATACAAACACTTATCTGGATATTCAGAAACATTCTGAATATTGGATGGTTGACGTACTAAACAGAATGTATAGCTAACTTGTATTTGTGCTCTTGACAGTTAAGAACATTTACTGTCAGGAAACTACTTCTGATTCTTCCAATAGACTTTAATATCAGACACTTTAAGATTTTCTCTCGACAGCTAATTGTATGGGGGACTTTCACTTCTACCCGACTGACATTTTAACACAACATCTTTACTCATACTACAGTACAACTTGTTTTTACATTCAAAGCTCATTTTTCTCTGTCAATTTTGTTCCCCTCTCACCCTTCAGCACCCAGAGGCCACACCAACTCGCTGACGTCATGCTGAACAACCAGGCCACTCACGGCAGCGTTTCTTTCCTCTGGGCTCACCTGCCTCATTACCTCTGATAAAATACAGACGCACCTCTTCTTGTGCCATTTGAGCACAGAGAGAGTCAACGCGACAAATAAAGGGTCAAATGCAGCAGCTTCTGACTTGGTGTCCCACGGGTGGGCCCTCACTAAATGCATTTACGGCAGCGGATGCCAAATACATTATCACACACTGGTATGTTAATACGCTCATATAGTCCTTCAGATGCTGGTGTGACTCGTGTGCATCGTAAAGTGCTGAAGCAACGCATGTGTGCTAACCTTAACTCTGCTAAATGGCAATGCGTGTGAATGAGCCAGCCGGGGAGGAATGCGGGGTCACACGTGATGCCAGTCAGCACGCACACACTTCACACACTCTGTTCACCAACACACAAACAAACGCAACGCAAATGCTCTGTAGACTGGATATATGTGTGTGTATGTGTGTGTGCGCTCAGCTCATTTGTATTTGTTATGAAGTGGGTTGAATTTCATTTAGTGCACCACTTCCCAGCCAGCCCGTTTTCAGCACTCTGAATCGGACATGCTAACTAGATACTCTTACTTCTACTCTCCTCGCCAATGGCCAGTTGCTCTGAGGGCCCAACCCGCTGCCAGATTTAGACTCATTAATGACAGCTGTCACACCATCAGCAGAGGGAAGGAGAGGGGGAGACGGGAGTCAACGAGGGACGCAAACTTAGTTAGAGAAGGAGAGGGAAAGTGGATGAGGATAAATGGATGCACGGATGGAGGCCCACGACTCGAGGGGGCTTCTGGGCTACTGGGACTGGCGAAGCAATTACACTTGAAAAAAACAGGACACACAAAACTGAATCTGTCATCTGTCAACATCATACTGATGCACAAGTGTTTTGTGCATCAATCCCGTCCAGTGGCTGCCTCTCCTGCCCTTGACCCATTTAAGACAAACTTCTAGATTCTCTAAAAAGGTAATAACTTGTCTCGGGTGATTTAATTCAGGAAACTGTCATAATCTATTACCACAGAAAACAAGAGGACACGTTCAAAAGCTAATTGCCTTCGGGCCCGGCGGTAGTCGGGGCTCAAAGGAAGGTAGCGGTGTATGGAAGTTAACAGTGAAGCACGGAGCGGGACAGCAAGCATGAATGAACACTTTGTGGAGCGTCGGGTCAGTAATGACATGTAAATACATGGTCCAGGCCACAAAATGAGAAGACAAATATCCTGCGTTTGACTAGCCCCTACTTTAGCTGTCTATCAATGCAAGTTTGTCCTGTTCCTTACATCTGTCACAGGAGGTGTCAGCAGACAGGTAAAAACGCCACTCTGGATATATGTAACGGTGGATGTGCTGCGTTATGAAAGACGGCATGAAACGGGATTAAAATCAAACATATTGCTTAACAGGTCGGTTTTAGGAAGCAGTTATTCACCACGCAAAAGTTAGTCTTCAGTTTGATATTTCGAAATGTTCCATCAGAATCCAGCTGGATCTTCTTACTCTAGTTTTCGAGCTTTGCACTGACTTGCCCATGATAGGAAAAATAATGATAAAAAAAAACATATTAAATCGGTCTCATGTTGCATACCTATTTTGACTGTAGTGTAGATTAATCAATTATCTTACGTAAGTGTTTGATTTTGGTGCTGATAATATTCCATTTTTCAGCCTTTTCCCCCCATAGCTTTCAAGTCAGCTGACCCACCTGTTGCATCTGTTCACTGGTTACGTTTTTCCATCAGGCCTCTTACCCTTTACATTAATCAAAGGGGTGGAGCCAGGATGGAGAAATGTGCATGGAAAAATGGCACAATCTGCACCTCATTTTTTTTAAAATAAATTTTGATACCCGTTTTTCATCTTTTTGCTCAATCTTACTACACTTTTTAATCCCCGAGGACACCTTCTCTGTCCAATAATGTGCATGTGCAAACTGTGTACACCACGCATGCCGTCCAGCCGCTGCCACCTTTCTCTTTAAAACCCTGATTTATGGGTGCTAATATGATACGGCTTTATCACGACCACAACGGCACACCCATGTCTTAACTTTCACTGTCTGCACTCCTCCGCCTCATCTACCCACGGATTTTCTCCAGGAAGTAATCAGTCAAACACACACACACCATTCCAGCAGTTTGATCCCAGATTTTTAGACTTGCACGATTTCTGCAGCACACGACGCAATCTGGATCGGCCTTTTAATAGACGTCTTCGCTGACAGATAGCCGGTTGTGCGCCCTTTATGGGGCTTCTGTTGGACAACGAACATGTTTGTGACCCACAGTCAGGAGGCCTCCGAGGGGCGGGAGGACAGATGACACCCCTGTCAGCGCTGCCACCACAAACACCGGGAGAACACGCAGACGACCGTCCCTGAGCTCCCACAGGCTCACCCTGTTCCACGGTGCACATCTGTGTTGTTCTGTGCCGCCCAGAGCAGCTCCCATAAAAACAAAGATATGGAACCTATTAAGACCTTTGAGACTGTATTTTGGGACTGTATTATTTTTCCATTGCACGGACGAAAAACAAAAAAACTGATCACGGCGCTACATTTTACGATTTCATATAATACGACTGGAGGAACTGGTTCCAGAAACGGTCGCCAGAGGTCTTTTTTTATGCCATTTATTGGGGAACTGGAAAAGTGAGAGGAGGGGTGATCTGGTGGACTGTGAGGGCAACAAGGAGCCTGTGTGGTTGCATAAGAGACACGGGAGGATAGATGGATGGGACAGGTACAAGAGGTAGCACAGAATCTTTGCGTGGCGTGGTCGTAAGATCAAGGACACGCTGTGAAACCGATTACAAAGAGACTCAAACCATAATCTGATTATTCCATCATCAAAAACCACGGTAAAGGTGTCTCATTTTTATTTCCATGATCAAGGTAGTCCTTATTCTTTATATGTATATGTGAGAGAGAGGGGGAAAGAATGAGCACTTCTATCAAAATGTGGTTCGTTCTGCTGAGTCCCGGCCAGGTTCTCACCATGCAAAAACACAGTTCTTATCCTTTAATGTGAGGGCTGTTAAATTTTTTTATTCAGCCTGAGACCAAGAGGAGACACTTAGTCTCCTGCCTTCAGTCCAGAACCATGGAGGCGTATTTCTGTACTTGTCATGTGAGGAGTGGGACCCAGAGTAGGTAGGCCTGCAGCCAAGTGTGTCTCTCTAACCCGTCACCTCAGAAACAACATTTAATACAATCCCCTGCCTATACGCTTTTAGAGAGAGAGCTTCTGTTGGAGCACTTACTGTCTAATATTATCAAGTTCATGAACCAGAGCTAACTTGGTGGGAGAGGGGTAAGTACAGTAAGTAAGTACAAACTCTTCATTACAAAGAACATTAACACACCTTCAGAATAGTGGCACAAACTTTACCACATCACACGCCAAAGAAACTTCAGAAACTTCCAGTGGGTGGACCGAGCCACATTTTCGTAGCCGTGATGTGATTTTGTGAATTTGTCTGGAATTTGTTTGTAAGTCTGTAATTACATGGACTTGTCTGTTCTGATACAATCCATCATAACCCAGACGGGTCTCCACATAGATTCTTCTCCGAGCAGACCAGAGGATTGTTACTCGCTGGTTTGTGGACAACCAATCTGAACCCTCAAGTTTGGCATTACGTTCCGTCGCCAACTTGGGTATTTGAAATTAGAAGCGACCATCTTTGGAGAGGATGGATCTGGGGAGGATATCGCTATTGGATCCGAGGACGCGCTGTGGTAACGACTTGTCAATCTCAAGTAGTCGTTGGAAACTAGTTGAAAGCTTAAAAAAATATTTGGGTCAATTCAATTCATGATTATGACTGTATATGTTCAATTATGAATCTCGGTACACAATCATTTCTCGGATTCAGCCCATCAGTATGCTTCAGGACATGGAAAAACCCTCAATATTTAGTAAAATTCATCCAGTAAAAAGTGTATTTGCAGAGACATTAAGCTTCGCTGTGCAGCACTGTAGTTCCCATAAGCAGGGGTGGGTCCTTGAGGCTCTGCTCTCATGGTATTAGAGGTTTGCTCCCCAGCGATAGTCCTGCTCTCCTCTCATTAACATCCCATCCATCAAACAGTCTGCTGTCATCCTGCGCTCCCACCCTGTCATTTCACTCACAGCAGAGCTGCAACACACTCACACACTTTACTCCCTTACCAAAGCATGTACAGTAAAAGTGCATTTTTTGGATGGGGGGGGTTTGTTGTGCTTTTTTAAAATCACAGTTTGGGAATGTGCTCATGTGGAATTTGTGTACGTGTGGTTTCTAAAAACATACTTTCACTTCCATGACATTCCCTCAAGACAATAACCTCGGTGCTGGGGGCCACACTTCGCCAAAAATAGGGGGAAAACTGACTGTTTGAAAAACAACTGCTTGTAAGACTAGTAAAATGCACAACGTCTAATTCACGGAGAATGTGAACCATTTTGAAGTGGCTTGTAAATGTGGTCATGTGTGGTTTATGTGTGTGAGGCTGCTTTCCCCCGCGAAGGCTGAGGCTTTGTTTAAGTTGAGTGGAGGAAGGTGCTCCCCATGTGTTCATGCTATGCTGATTTCAAATCCAGCTCATGACCTGCATCGCATTCCTCCGTCCCATCTGTTATTTTCCATTCTGCTCAATCCGATGATGAAACGCACTAAACGGCACACTGACTAATGTCCCGCAATACCCTTTGCACCACACAGAGCGGTGGTAGGGCCTCTGTGTCGGAGCGAGTGTGTGTGTGTGTGTGTGTGTGTGACTAAGTTGAGAGTGACATAAAGCAGAGTGGAGTGATGGTGAATTAATGCTGGTCTTATTTTCTACAACTCTGGCCAAAGAGCCAGTTAGAAAATGATTGGTCTGTATGGGACACCTCAGTGTGCTCCCTGACCGAGAATATGAAAAAAAAAAAAAAGTCACTCACACACAGGCACACACACATCCACATGCATATACAAGGTCAGGCCAATCTCTCTCTCTCCCTCCCACACAAACATTCATGGACACAATGCACCTGGTCTCTCTCTCTCTCTCTCTCTCTCTCTCTCTCTCTCTCTGTGACACACTGCAGGTCTCAGACTCCACAGTCCAACACAAACAGCAGTGTGTGTGTCTGCGTGTGTGCGCGTGGCAGTACACTCCGCTGTTTAAGGCACGCACAGAAATGTCAATAAACTGTGAGACGATGCGAAACCAAACAGAGAGAGCTAAGACTGAATCTACAGTTTGGCAAGTCTACCACCCTCCAAGACACGCCTGAGGACTGAGCGTCTTCACAGTCTCCAGACACCGTAGCACTTTTTTTGCCTTGCTGCCATGTAACAAATGTATATATCACACTTTATAGAACAGCAGGAGGAGGAGATATGAATTATATGAAGCAGTCTAGGAAAATATGCACATATGAACATATGAAGTTTCTGGTTTCTTTACTCCTCTATGACAATAAATATAATTGGGTTACCAACATTGCTTTGCTCATAGAACCAGATACCAAATGCAAAAAGATCATGCCTAATGAATCCAATGAGAGTTGCTTGCCTGCTGGCCCCGCCCAAGACTGTCTGCTCAGCCCGTACACTTTACATTGTGATGATGTCACAGACTTTAAAACTGCTTTTCTTGGCTTGAGGAGAATTTCACAAAAATAAAACCTGCATGGATCAAAAACTGATATGTCATGGTAATGGACCATGTTTGCAGCATGAGGTGCCCTATCCACAGCTCTACTAACACTCTGTTGGGAACAGAAACCGCGAGTGGCCACTGGGCAAAGTTGGAAACAAGGCTGCATGGGGCTGCGGTAATCGAGTCTAAATAATACATTCAAGGTTGTGGACAAAAGCAAGACATCTGAAGACCTTATCTTGGACCTGATTTGCAGTTTCTAGACCAAACTACTAATTCAATTGATGAAGACAAATAGTTAGCAGATTAACCATCAATGAAGATTATCATTAGTTGCAGCCCTACTCTTCAGTTACCCAACATCCGCTGGATAAAACTAGAATTTAAGGGCTGCTAGTTCGTGGGAAAGCTATGCAAGTGAGCTTAACTTTATTTGGTCCTTATTTCATTAAGGTTACCAACAAAATTTAAGAATAAGAATAAAATCAGCGACACGGTCAGCAAGGGGATTTCCCAAAGGTATTCCTGACTTGACCCGTTTCAAAATGGCTGCCTACCCTCAGACACATTATCAAATTTAGTCAGTAATGTTTCAGATTTGGGATAATTATTTCTGGCAATTTACTGCCATTTTCGATGATTTGTTCACTGGGTGCGCAGCTCGGTCTTCAAACACTTCTGCACGCTGTTGCAACACACTGTGCCGTGAAATCACCTCTTCCACAGAGGGCCAACTGGCAAAATACACGGAGGAGTGGATGTAACTCAGATGAGGATAAATGAGAGCGGTGCAACATGTTGAATGCTGATTTAAATTGACTAATTCCAAAGCTTTGAACGTGTTCCCAAAAGGGTAAATGCACTTAGAAAAGGACAGGAACAATGTAGGCCAGGGACTGAAGTCACAACATGCAGTCAATGTTGATGATTCCTTTGCGATCACAAAAGAAAAAAAACTCTCAGCCTCATATGAAACACCTGCAAATCAACAAAATATTCTACGATGTAAAAAAATCTGCTATTCTTCCTCACTGCAACAGTTTGTCATTTGTCTCCCTGTGGGTCTCAACAAATGTTCTGCATGACAGGGAGAATAACTTCCTTCTCAAACACAAATATGACGCCTCTTCGATTGGAAACAGCAGCGGTTCTGGAGTACACTTGACCGTGCTTGTGCTCAAAAATCGTTTTATGCCTTTTAATGCTGAAGCCAAGCCCCTCGCCTTTTTTCTCTCCCTCCTCCCCTCCCGTCATGGTTGCAGTTAGCCAGAGATGCCTGCATCTGATTAGGGTTTCAATGTCAATAACGCCTGTTTTGAAAAACACCCTCGGAGGGGCCTGGAACAAAGACAAAGACGAGGGCAAGTGGGTGAAGATGGAGAAAGAAAGGGGGAAGATTTGAGGGAAAGGAGAAACATAATAAGGTATTATGACTTGACATTCATGTGCAGTCCACATGTTGCTGTATTGTGTTTGTTTGCCCCTCAGCGTGATATGACAGCCACACTTGAACTGCTAAAAACACAAATCTCTGATGACTATGACCATGGAAACGAGGAGGCAGGGGTAAAAAAAAAAAAAAAAAGAAGGAGAACAGAAAACATCAGGGAGAAAGGAGACATATCGATGACAGATGAATAGTAAATAAGAACCATTTCAGTTTACAGATCGAGCGCAAAGACTTGTCTTTACTTCTCACTCTTTAACTGGTGTTTCCACTGGAATCTAGTTGTGGTTAATTTGGCACATTTTTTTAATACCGACTGTAAGGTCAAGTACATTTTTGTGGGTGTGAGTAAGGGAGATAAAAATCCAACAAACTCCTGCTCCTCCTACCATTTTCTACCATAGACTGGGACATTAAAGGGTCATTACTGAGCAGCTGGCAGCCTCTGTAGCATTTACATGTACTGTTTGAAATAAAGACTTTTAAAAAGGACTTTTTGATAATGTTTTAGTCCAGCATTTGTTGAGTTTGAAAGTATTCCTTTATGTGTCAGATGCTGGGAACATTGCTGAGCTCTCACCAGCAGAGCCGATTACACTCCAGCAATCTATATGATCACATGCAAGCCACCTGAAGACGTGTTTTTAAACTTTGATCAATTTTAATGGACTTTCATCACTATTCATTCTGGCATTTTACAGAAACAGATTTAATTGGCCTGATCACCAATTTAAAAAAATAGTTAGTGTGCGCTTCCAAAGTCAACCTTACAGATTCCCACTAAACAGGCGCACAGACGCTCAGCCTGCACAATGCTTTATGAATCTCATACGCTCTGACTTGTTTGTCTCCGTGTTGTGTTGCAGTGATGCGACGAGCCAATCAGGGCCCACCCCGAAACAAAACAGCTTGTTGTTTTATCTTTTCAAATTGAGTGATGGCTGAACGCAGCTGGGTAAAAAAAAAAAAAAAAAAACTCTGCAAAACCACATGTCAGATCGCTGCGTGTAGGGTCATGCTGCCACAGTTTGCACGTTGTCTGCCAACCGTAGGTGAGCCAAGGAGTCGGTGTGAATCAGCAGTCAGCTGACTGATGAGAGTGGAACAAAATGTTTACACGGGATTGTATGTTTGAGTAACCGATGTTGTATTTGGGTCTCGGATATCGTGTATGTGTGAACAGACGTAATGCATGTGTCCGTGCGCACACACGGGGCAGCGCCTCCCTTATCAGAGTGTGTATGCTTGTCCAAATCAATGCCACAGTGGAAGTGTGTGTGTGTACATTCATGCCAAAGGAGAAAATCCTTTGCTTGGTCACCTACGGGTGGCTTAGAAGGACAGAGTGCATGTTTATTAAAGGACTATGGGTGGTCCTTTTTGTTTCATTCACTGTCAGAAAAAAAAAAAACCTTCTCGCTGAACCTTTTGTCCCCTGAGGAAAATCCTACATCACAGCCACCAGGCCATCGATAGAGATGATGTATGTTTTCTTTTAAAAAGGAGCTATCAGTGCCTAACACGTCACTGATGTTCCTTCGTGGTATACATGTACATGAATGTTTAAAATAAATGAGTATATGCCTCCGTAGGACAGCACAAGGTTGGGAACGTAATGTAAATGCACAACAGTAAAGATCTAACTCCTTCCTTGAGGTCAGAACACATCAAGACAGGCGTTCACCCTCCAGCTACACATCTGCAAACATACAGCAGCGCTCTAAACCAAACCCGCAACCTCCAAATACACACGTGGCTTGCTTTTACTTTTTTTTTTTTTTTCCTTTCCACAACCTAAAAAAGCTATCTAAAGAGTCAAACCAAGAGTCAGCCAATGTGGGTAATCCAGAGGCTAATCTCCTATGCTGGTAAAAGGGTATATAGCATGTTATGTTTCATACACTGTGCTCTTAACACTACTAACACTCTCTGGCGCGTTAGTATAGTAACTAATATTTAAAAATAGTTTGTGCACCTTTACAAGATTTTAAATGTCCCACGCTCATTTTCAGGTTCATCCTTTTATTCAGAAAACATTTACATGCTCAAATGTTCAAAAATATCTCATCATACTTCACTCTCTGTCTGAGCCCTCTGTTTTAGTGCCTCTCTCCTTAAGAGCATCCTCCGAAAAAGCCCAGTCTGCTCTGAGCGCCCACCATGTTACCGCAGCAGCTCTGCTGGTGTTTCTGCAACTACCATTACTCTAATTATATAAGGTGATAGAATCATGTTGTTGTGGTGATAGAATGTTTAGTTATGTTATCACAACCTTACCTTTATACAAACCAGTTGCATTTCTCAGTGTCATGTCATTGTCCGAACCGCTTATCCCTTTCCATGGGGTTGCGGGGTGTTGCTGCTGGAGCCAATCCCAGCCTTGTCTCAGGCCGAGTTCACCCCACATTGCTACAGTGGTTCAGTATCTCGCTCAAGGACACTTCGACATGCAGATCAGCCCTGCCCAGAGCTGGGATTTGAACCAGTGACCTTCCGATCACTAGTCGACCTGCTCTACCCGCTGAGCTACAGTCGCCCCGCATTTCTCAGTGGATTTTGTATTTCAATAACATGGGACCTCTAAACTGGCCCTCCAAACCGCAGTGAGTCCAGGACCAGATGGTCGTGGACCAGTTTTTCTTTAACAATGTTTGTCTGATGATGTTCCTATTAGGTCACGATATTATTTACATTAAGTGGGTCCCTATGATCCAATAATGTGTGCAAGGTGGAGGAAAAACAGTATAAGGACAAAAAAAAGAGAAAAACAAAAATCAAGGAAAATTATGTTTAAATATTATACAAACAGTATGGAATCTAACACAATCCATTAAAACATTAAACACTTCAAACTTTGTCAAAGCTGCTGGATCTTTCTAGACAGCCAATGGCTCCATTACATAGAAATGAGCATGAAATATGGCCGGCAGAGCTCATGCCCTTCAATACTCATACACACTCAGAGGCGGGAGGGGTAGGGGTGTAACACCCGGTGTCTCCCCCAATAACATACCAAATCCATCAAGGTGCCCCTGCATCCCAGCACTGAAGCCTGTCACCGCTGGAAGCACAGAGGGTTTAATAAACAGCACCAGAGCAAATGAAGGCTTTGTGGATTAAAGCACAGTGTGCCAGTCATGTACAGGGTCTGAGCCATGATCATCATATATGATCCCACGACTGTCACACACCCTTTCATACAAACATTTAGTGCAAAGGCCAGTCTTAAATATATATTTAATATTTAAAGCAGCAAGAAGGAACTTTTTTTTGTTGATTCTGGCGCCCCCTATGGACAAAAGAGGTACACATACTTGTCAGTCTATAGCTGACAGATTCAGTTGCTCTGTATTCTTAGTTTTACTGAGAAAGCTAAAGTTAGTTGATGTTAAGTCATGTCATGCAGGAAATCTGACTCGGTGACAGGCATTAAGAATAACTTCAGTTGCTGTTCAGAGAAAAGTAAATCGCCATGCTGATGGTCTTGTTTGCTTATGTAGGTCATACAAATATGTCAGTATTAAAATTGACACCATTTAACGACCAGCTAAAAATTTCTTGTAATATGTTTAAAGGGGATAACATGAAAACCGTGGAATGTTTTATGTGCCAAGATGTCTAATGTTATGTTCTAATAAAAGCACTTTCTTGTTCAAAACTTCAGCTTCTCACAAAGTGACACTGGAAGGCTTTAGTCAGTCACATTCACTCTGGGGATGACGGACTGTTCCAACTGTCCCAACTCCTAACATTATTGTGAAACATTCGAAACCATTAAAACAAAAGGGCCAGTAAGGCAATAAAAATGTGAAACACAGGAATAAGAAATACTGGAGAAAAACAAAGATAGAACAAGACAGGAAATTTTGCCCTGGTAATTTAGATGGTCTGGTTACACAACCATCGCCGTCTGTGTCCTTCCCCAAAAACAACACAAACAAACAAACACTCCATTCTGTGTTCAGACGTGCTCTCCTCACCACACGGCAGCAGGCAGACTGCTCTCAAAACAGAGCTGCACACAGACAAGGAAAAATGTCCTCAGTGTTTTCATAACCCACAAATCAATTAAAAGAATATAACTCTTGTATAATTAAAAACAAATGAGATTACTGAAAGTCAGTTCACTTCCTGGAATGTGGCTGGGTCAGGCTGCTGGATGTAGACCCACGGGGCAGCGGGATGCACACAGCAGTGGGACGGGAAAGATGGCGAGGGAGAGAGAGAGATTTTTACAGTATACTGGTGATGGTATTCATGTTAGCCTGGTGAGTGCCACTTCTGACGCGTGGATATATGAACATGTGTCTTTGCTTTGCAGAAAAGAAAGAATGGCTGAACAGGAGTGAAGCAGAAGTGAAACTCAGAGGAAATACAGGAGGGGTAACGCTGTGAAAGAAGACGAGGGGGTAGGTGGATGTGTGTGTGTGTGTGTGTGTTGGCAGAGGAGGAGATAGAAAGAGAAAGAGACGCCTGTGAATGTGGAATGTTCCCTGTTGGTTTTAATAACTAATCTCAAAAGACTGAAGCCTTTTATAAGACAAGCCAAGCTCCTCCGAAAAAAAAAAAAACCCGCTGGATGGCAGAGAGATGAGAGACGACGATAAGGATAATGTACACTGCCTTGATGGTTCCCATTGGGAACCTAAACATTCACCTCAGATTGGACAAAATCTGACCCACTTTCAAATCAACTGTGAAATGTGCCGGCTTTGCCCAAATAGTGAGACTAATAACATGATCCATGGCAGCTATACTGTACCCCAACAACAATCAAACGGTTCTACGTATGCACGACGCTGTGGGTTTAAGTATCCAACTGGTGGAATCAGAGGTGTGAACACAGACCGTCTCTGGGGCTTTTACATACACATGTGCTGGCTCGGCATGGACGTGTTCCCATTACAACAGGGTGCCTGCTACCTGGCAAGCTTGTCTTGAGTAATGGTCAAAAGAGTGGCTGAAAATAATTTGCCTGCATGCAGTAATATTGATGAATAGTGGCTAACAAAGCATTGCTAATTTGCCATCAGTACGTTTCGTATATTCACCACTAATTAGTTGTTTAAAAGCTTTTATTATTTAGCAACTGAAGTAACTTAAAGAGGACCTTCTTAATTGTTTTCCTTTCCTTTCAGTGTTTTATATAAGTTTTTTTTTTATTTATTTAAAGTTGAAAGGGTTTTACATACATTTTGATTTTTTTACACACACAAAGGTCACAAATCTTCCTTAAGACCAACTATAATTGGGTTTATTTGGGGATTTACGGTAACGTGACATGACAATTCATCCATCTAACTGAAGTTGAAATCGTCCTCCTTAAACATTTACAGAGTCGAAAACTGCAAAGAAAACACAGCCGCTACTGTTTCCTTTCAGGTAATTAAAAAAGAGCCGGGCACCTCGATGAGTGCCATATTGGGTGCGCTTGTGCAGCAAAAAATGAAAGTCTTCTGTAACTGCACATTTAAACTGACATTGACCGGTTACAGTTGCTTTTTGTTTTCTCTGTAAAAGGAAGAAAGCTAGGCAACTGTGTACAGAGCGAAAATCCTACAATAAACATGTCAGCAGATGTGGAAATTTAACTTACTGTAGCCGTTTGGTCGAGCGTGAGGCTTATTCGGGCTGCTGGGGGAATAAACAGAGGTCTGCTCTAGCATTTCCTGCTGTCACCCTTATCACATCCTGGCTCTGATCAGTGCTCCATCGTGACACGCACACACACACACACACACACACACACACACACACACACACACACACACACACACACACACACACACACACACACACACACACACACACACAGAGGATATCTGTCTCCTGGGAGCTGACGAGCCTGCCATCCATCAGCAGTCTTTTATTCGGCCCCTCTGCTGTGAACAAACACGTAAAAACAGGCGAGAGAGGGATTCCTGTACCCGAGCACAAACACACACAGATCACCATGCCACAGAAACCCCTCCCTCGGTCACACACACACGCAGACTGAGGCGTCTGACCTGTCCGCCTGTCAGCACACCAAAAGGTTCCTTTGTCCTTTGATAACCCTCGTCCAGCCTCCTCTACAGGAGGCCGTCTCCCTGACAAGTCTTGCCCATGGCAGCAGCTCAGAGCTGGGGGCAGAGAACAGAACAATGCCCTCTCTCCTGGAGGAGAACCGTTCACACAGGGACCTCTAATGAAATCCGTGTCCCACCAGTCCTTTTTCCCCAATCTCTAACAACCCCCCTCCTCTTCCGCTCCTTTCTTTTCTTCACCTTCTCTCCTGATATTACAATTCCTTCTGTTGTAATTCTTCCAAGGAATTCATTGATTTCTGAAAGCATAATATGCAGAGCTGCAGCCTGGGCGCTTCTCTCTCTCGAAGAAACAAACCAAACACATTTTTTGAAATCCTGGAAGTAGTAATGAATGAACTCTCCTCTTCCTGCCTACAGGTAACCGAGAGCAAGACATTAAACAATCGCTCAGCCTGAAGCGGCTTTAAATCACCCGGCCTTCTGGATTTGAGCGGGATGCGTTTCGTGAGCCAAAAAGCAGAGAAAGAACGGGTTAGAGAGGCAGAAATCCAAAGAGACAAGCAGGGAGGGGAAGGAAGAAAAGCAGAGACAGCGGGGACAAGGAAACGCTGACCTCCGTTTTGTGTGAGATGGTCTGAGGAGTGAAAAGTTGTGGGATCATAAAAATCCTGTCTTCAGTTTCCATCCGCTGTGGAAATCCATCTGGAGCAGTCACCACAACAAACGCTCCACTGTCCATGAATCACAGTTCTCTACTTTGTCCTCTCAGTTTATCCTTCTAAACTTGCTGTCACAAGTGAGAGATAAATCAGCAAATGGTTGTTTTTTTTCTCCTCTGGACTGTTCTTCTTCTCTGAATACACAGTGTGTATTTCACAACAAAACACAAAAGAAAAATGAGGCCAAAATGAATACTGGCAGCTTACACGATCACATAGTTGATGTCATTATTGTTCAAAACATGTTTAAATGATGACAAACATTGGCTAAAAACAACATTTCCAGGCTCAGCATTTCAATTTATTTGACAGTTTTCGCTGTTCAAAGATGGTTTAACCAAGTCTTTAATTCCTCCACCTCCTCCCCTTAAAGAATCGTCCCAAAACCTCTCGACAGTGACAGAGGCCGTCGTGTTTAATGTCTCTGTCAACACTTTAAAAGAGTCGGCGGTGTTGTGAAAAATGAGCCAGAGCCTATGGTGGAGGGAGGTGATTTCCCCCGAGCCGCCTGTAATTGCTTCAAGCTTGGACTAGACAGGACAAGACCAGGAGGCCTGGCGCAGGAAGCTGGACAGGAAATGGTTCAAATTCAGCCAGTGAGGCAACATGCTGGCTTCTCCCCCCGAAGTGGAGCGGGCAGATGTGTCATGACAACACCATCTTTTTATGGCATCTGTAACAAGACGGCACTCATCAACTAGAATATTCATTTTAGTGGAAACATCAACAGACAACACATTTATTGTGCATAAAAACTAATGAGACAGAGTGAGAGACGGCTGCTGAGGTCTTATGAGATCCTCTGACACACACAGCTCCTGGTGAATCCACACATGCAGCTGCATTCAGGAGCAGTTTCATCTTTTTTTTCCACACGTGCCATGACGATGCTGGAATACATGGTGGTTAAGAACCACCAACGCACATTGCATTAATTAGAGCTGCAACGATCAATCGATTAATCAATTCGTTCTGACTGTTAAATTCATTCACTCTTTTTAGAATCACTTCAAGACAACAGAAAGTAAATCTCTGATTCTAGCTTCTTAAATGTGAATATCTTTCGGTTTGGGGAAAAAAAAAAAAAAAACCTTTGGGAAATTTGGGGGCTTTGGGAAACATTGACTGACATTTTTAACCATTTCTGACATTTTATAAACCAACAACTACGTGATTACTGAAATGACAATGGAAATAATCATTTGCCCAAGCATAACTGCAACACTAGTGGATGCCAACTGCCAGAAAACTCCAACCACATTTATTTCATGCCAACCGACTGAACTGGCATTTGCAGGGTGTAGGTGGAGAGAGCCAGCAGCCTCGGCCCCAGGATAGTCGATTAACTCACTGCAACATGGTGCCGATCTCTATTTTGTGTTGCGACGCACTAGAGTTGAGAGTTGTGCAGGACTCTCATCAGTGACGAGTTGGTGCCGTCTATGTTACATGCTACAGTACTGCAGCACGAAGCTCTCATTGTGTTCCACTTGATGATAACATTTGGTATTACCAATTTGGTCGGGTATTTGACTTAATATCCAACTGGTTTGAAAATCTTTACATCAAACCCGGCCCTAATGGACCCAGTCCCTTTCATGCTTGAATCTGCAGTGTATCTGCTTTCATTCAAAACCCAGCCATTCTGGCTTTTTCTCTGAAATGTAACCAGGTCCTGTGGTGGGGAACTGTTGGTAAAGATTTCCCTGAATTCCGATCCCTCGTCCCCTTCACACGTGACTTGATGCAGGCATCGCTCCTGAACATCTCAGCGGTCGACTGCATGAGTAAAAGAGGCACTCTTTGCAGAACCACCTTTTCAACATGTTCAGTTACTTAAAAATGTCCATGTTCCCTCTCACTCCAAGTCGTCTGGTTCCTATCTGGGGGTTCAGGCTGATGCTGCAGCCCTCTCCAGCATTCAGACAGAGGCTTTGAAGATCTGCTTTAAATCCAAAGGGGTCAGGCTCGACCTGTCTCTTCTCATGTTTGGACTGAAAACATAACCGGTCATGCGCGCCGACAAACGTGCAAGTACAACAGTCTGCACGCAGATGCATGAAACCTTTACATGCCCACATGCAAAACTAGACACAGAGAGAGACAATTTGCTTTTGTTTGGGGAAATATCTAAACTTAAATTAGAGATTCATCAGACATTTAAGATTCTCAGCACAGTCTGCTAGATTTGTGCGAGGACTCGCGGATTTAATTCGGTGAAAAGGTCTGATCTGGTGCAAACTCCTCCATGCAGTCATAAACAAAACAGTCTGAGGTAGGTGTTTGTTTCAATATAAATGGCCCTTGAGGGTGAAAATGGCATTACTCACTCCCCTCAGGACTAAAAAGACGAGTGAGCGCTGGGCCGTGCACGCTGAGAAAAGCTGATCTAAAGGACTTCACCTCTCAAATGGTCCAGCTGTCTCATTAACTCCAAATGCCTCGATAACTAAACAGAGACCAGTTGGACCACCAGCGAAAAAGAGAACACCCTAAAGCCATGGAGAGAAAGCAGGTGAAAGTTAGACAGAAACTTGTGAATGGGAAGAGGATTTTTTCTCAAGCAACCCTTTTCTGTTTCTGCCCCAAACCCTGGGACCTTCCTTTTCCATCTTATCGTCTCCTCCCTCTTTCCCTCGCTTTCCACATTTTCTCCTTTCTTCCAGCTAGGATTAGCTCAGCAGGACACCAGCATTCCTTCTCAACTGGTAGCCTTTGTCTTGACATTCCCACTCCTCCCAGTGTCCTCTGCAGCCCCGCAGTCTGACCAAGAAAACCAACTGTTCCAACTGGCGACAGGGTTTTTATTTTTTCTTACTTGTCTTATTTGTTTCTCATCAAATGTGAACTATTCTATATATGGTCAAATGCATGAAATAAAGAGTCAACTGTGATTTCATGAGAAGTTCTACAAACTGATGTAAGTGGATGGTCGATCTGAACTGCCAAATGCCCACTGCCATCAGTCAGGAGAGGTCATGCCTACAGAGCGGAGGGCCTGCTCAATTCAGACTCGAGGTCGGGGGTGCCCTCGCAGCGACTTTGATCTGGAGTCAGTTTTGCTCTGCCGACTACCTGTTGTGAGGTTTTGTAGTGGGGTAAGATAACTGATGCACAGTCAGAAATCGAGGGGAGCTGGCTTCTATACCAGCATGCCCCACCAGGGAAAGCCGGTATATTGTTGCAGCCATGTGCTAATCCTATCACTCCAATTTTGATGTTTATGTTTAACTTGGATTTAAAGGTTAGGCTACATGTTACTCCCTTTGCCAGCTTGCTGACGGCCCGGCCAAATGTAACATTTCAGCGTTGTCTTACTCTCAACTGGGGTGTAATCAAATCAGTTCGGTTCAAGAAAAGCGGAGCCCGTTTTTTTGGAGATCTAATTACAAAAGGCAAGGTCAGACAGTGTTTTAATACTGAGCAAATTAAATAAGTTCTGTGATCCTAAAAAGCCTTACCTCAGAAGTAACCGCCTATCAACTTCAAAACATCCATCCCGATGAACACCAGACGGTACCGATGTGAAATAAAAGAAGTAATTGTTGCATATTTCCATCGTGCATCTCGACCTCTCTGCATTTTGGCTGCAATACTAATTGTCAAATGTTTTCTGTTTTCCCCTGGCAAATACCTTGTCTGCTTCAGCCTAACTGTGTAATGTTTCAGGTCTTTGTAATGCAGGGGGAGATTTGTGACAAAGAAAACTGTTTATCAGGGGCATCTGGTTTTTCACATGCATAATAATGTGGTGATATTTTCCAGAAGTCTTTTCCGTGATGGAGCTACTGTTACACTCCCTGTGTAGACTGTTGTGCACAGTTCCAATGTTGCAAACAAAGGCTGGTGGCAAACCCTAACGAGTACAGTCTCCTTGTTTCTTCTGCCGTTCAATGGAAATCAAAGATCGTCGGGCCATGTAGCCTGAATATTTATAGCTTCTGCAGTGATTGTATTTCGGAGTATCATGCTACAAGTAGACACTGAAAGTTAAGAAGCTTCAGACGAGCAAGGATTTACAACAGCAAGGGGGATAAGGAGACCAGAGGTATAAGAACCAGCTGCTCTCAAGGAAGAGGCTGCATTATAACAAAATGACAGCTGCCAGCGATGATATACCAACAGTTCAGCTCAGCATGTAAATACACACACACACACACACACACACACACACAAACCTGAAAAGCACATGTTGCACTGAAAAGCAGTGAGTGGGCGGCGTTTAGTTTTCTCCGCTAATCAAGGTTGAAATCTGTGAATTCACGCCACTTGACCCCGGCGCATAAAACAGATATAAAAGAGGAGAGCAGGGAGAGAGACAGAGAGAACAAACTGGGATGAGGAGATGCAGTAAGACGTAAGAGACAGATATATTGCAGTAGAACAGTGATGTTACAAAACGGTGAAGACAAAAGGCAACATAAGAGCAAACAGAGATGACAAAGAGACAGATGACTGATGGAGTATCCAGAATGAATGAACGGGCCTTGACAGCTCAGGAAACACATGAATGTATATTCAGTGACCTAGAATGAGACATCGCCCCAGCCACTTAGAGCTTTTACAAAATAGCAGCCTACAGTAGGTAGACCTATATCAAATGGAAGAGGTATCATCACAATCAGTACAGTAATGCGTTTACAAGAGGGAGGTAACACCACAGAATCTCTCTTTCTTTGTTTCTATGCAAAACATGTGTGAGGGTAGAGTGAAGGCAGACTGTCCATGAGTTAATCGATCATGGATGGCATTGTTCTCTCCGAAGAAGTAAAAAAATGCAGAAATTGGTCAGAATATATATTTTGGCCACCATTAATATACCAAAGAGGCCCACCCAAGGAAAGTTTATATGTGGGAAACACTGATACTGCGGTTCCAGATTAGGGTTGACACTTTTTACAATTATTTTGTCATTTTCGATTCATCTGTTGATTATTTTCATGTTTAATTGGTTAAGTTGTTTAGTCTGTAAAATGTCTGAGCCAAAAGTGACGTCTTCAAATAGCCTCTCATGTCCAACCAACAGCCCAAAACCCACTGACTTTTCATTTACTATCATAAATGTCAAAGAAGAAGAAAAGCATTACATTCTTACACTGATGAGACAGGAAGCAGCAAATGTTTGACATTTTTGCTTGAAACATTACTGAACTATTAAATCAACAAAGTAGTTGGTGAATCTTTTGATCAACTAATCGATCCTTGCAGTTATCTTCCAGATAAAAGGTACACCAGCCGGTTTAAAGTTTGGACGACAGCCTTATTAGCACCACTGATACTTCAGTAGGGTTTTACTTCTTAATCTCCATGGAAATTGGCGTTTGCTGCAATATGAACACACATCGCTCTCAGTGTGTGTTAATTACACAGACAGAATTGTTCATACAGCGTCCCGGCCCCAAAAGGTCCTGTGCATGCACACACTGCTCTCAACCCGCCAGCTTAGTTTACACAAGAAGGTCATTTTAATCAGGTGAATACCAGGCCGCCTAATCTGCGGGTCTTTGCCTGAGCATAAACAGAGGATATCCCCCGGCTCAGCCAGGATCACATACCTGGAGTCATGGAAAAGTCATTTCTGGAGCTGACCGGAGCAGACCAATAACCTCCTGCCCTCCTGCTCCCTTTCCCTTCGTCCAGCCCGGTATCACAATCACCTCGGGGGCTAGATCAAGTTCTCATGTCTCCCTTTTTGACTCGGCTTTCCCGCTCTGCCTCGCTCTCCCTATTCCCCTGCCCCGTGTAACATTATTGTAATGGCTTACGGACTGACGTAAAACCACAGAGTCTAATTTACACAAACGTGTGGAAATAAAATCCACTGGGGTCACATATAGAAGCATTTACATGTGCACCAGTGTGCAATCTATGACTCTGGTAAAGGAGGAATTACATGCATGTTCACAGAAACACCTCACAGAACACAACACAAAGTCATCTTCTCCGATCTGATTTTTGACTTTTTGTCACTAATACATGTTGGTAGATGAAGGATTTGTCTTCATCTGCCACTCTTTATCAATCTCCCCAACTCCCTCCATACCAGGAGATATCTCCGGATGAGGAGAGAAGCTGGAATGGCGTGAATGACAAAATTAAATATCACAGTATATCTAACCAATTCTTCCAGATCTTGATATACTGTCCAGCAGCAACTGGCACGGACACTCTGGAATCTGGCTACACATGCTGGTCTTTGTGCCTAAAGAGTGGATTTGATTCTTTGTCTTGGGCCTGGACACTGGTAGCCTATTCACCTCTTCATTAGATTAGGTTTGATCAAGTGCTACAAAACAGATATTGACCAAGAAAGAGGAACACAACGATTGATTTTCTCAGCTCAAAGCACCACAAAATGGAACGTTTGAAGTGAAGTCATATGAACAAAACAATTCTACATTAGTGTGACAAATTGTGCAAAAGAAATCAATAAAAGACTAAATAACCGATGGCTATTTCCTGATACATCCCCCCCACCCCCCACCCCCTTTGAACAACTACCGTTTGGCATTCTGCCTCTCTTCCTGTTGGTGATAACATAACGATAAGGTCTGACTCTTATCACACAGGCAACACCAGTTAAGGTAGTGAGGCAGCCACGAAGTGGCGACCTTGTTATCACTGTCTGATTTTAGTTTAAATAGACATACAACCGTCTCGTTGTGCGCGCGTGTGTGTGTGTGCGTGTTTGAGAGAGCGAGGGAGGGAAAGAATGGCCAAAACACCCTGCATCTCAGAAGCTCTACCATAAAGTGTAAAAATTAGATTATTATTATTATACAGCAGTGGGGATGTTTAGAGAGAGACTAACATAATTGAAAACACAGATATCTATGACTGAGGCATTGTCTTCTCTCTGGTTAGGAATAGACACACACACACACACACACACACACACAAACTAGATCTGATACTAATGAAAATGAACTGGTTATTTGAATTGGCTTTGAACAGTCAACACAACAGCAGCAGATTTCTGTGCCTGCTGACTGAAAGGGAAACTCTGCATTCTTCTCAAGTCTTTAATCAGGACCAGTGTAGTAAATTGTTGTGGTTGTTACTATTCTGGGTCGGCCTCTTATCCATGTGTGTCTATCAGTGCTGCTCTCTTCTGGAGGGCACTGGAGCCTCTGACAACCCCGTCTGCTCACTGACTCACAGTGCTTTGGTCAGCCTAATTAAGTGTGCTTATGTGTGTTTGATGTGTGTGTGTGTGTGTGCATTAGCCAGGTCTCCATCCAAATATATCAGAAATCTTTACTGAGTTTTGAGAAAACCGGGGAAAGAACATGAGTATCAATAATCGTTCCCATTCATTGCCATTGCGCAGTTATTAGGAGCTGCCTCATAGAGGAGAGCAGTTGGTGGTGCAAGCTCTCAAGTCAGAAAACTATTTTAGTATTGCAGATGAAGAGGACACAACAAGATGAGGCAGGTTAAAGGTCTAAATTTCTGAGATAGCTGATTATTGAGTCTCGTTCCCAACTCATCACATACTGACACACTGGGGCTGTTTGTCGGGTCGGCCGCCATCCCAAAGCGTCAGTATGTGATGTGGAGGGATGAGGACATTTTAATCTGCGACTATTCTGCTCGTCTTCAGCAGAGAAATGGAGACATCTGATCAATTGCGACTTAAATGCTTGTTATGTAAGAACTTATTCGAGAAAGGTGTTTCCATGTCCTATTACGCACATCAAGTTTTTTTTTTTTGGAAAAGGGCAAAACTGAGGAGCTTTTGTTTCTGAATGTTGCTGTTGCCCATTGACCTTTTCTAGAACAAAACTTCAGAATGGGGTATAAAAATGTGTTCACGGAAAAATAGCCAGTGGGAGAAAGACATTCAAAGACAGAGGGACTCTCAAGCTCATTCATCTTAGCAAAAAAAAATATGTTGTCAGTGAAAGTCCACCAGTGGGTTGTGGGTATGGGTTTCCGTTGGCGCGTGATGATCTAAGTGTGACAGTGTGTGAGCAAAAATGTGTGTATAAGTGTGTGTGTGTGATGATAAGTGGTGATTCAGACTGAAAAAGAAAAAAAAAAAACAGCCGCATGTCTCCCCTCCAGATGTTTTACTAAAGCTGACTGCTGTCTGAAGTTGCTCAAGGACGCAACAACCAGTCAGTGTGGGACTGGAACCAACAGTGTTTCAAAGACTCAGACATTATCCCCTCTGACCACACAAGACAGGCACACACTTTATGCTTTGGCAGACCAGAAGATACACACTTGTCAGTCATAACAACTTCCAAGCATTCCGGTTAATCCCAAATGGGCACACACACCATTCCCACAACAGAGGCTCTGTGAGTCAGTTAAAGGAGAGGGGTCAAATGAAAGCTATGGTGTCTGCGATTAATGATCCGTCTTGACTCATCTGACAAGAGACACTTAAAACAATGCTGCAGTTCTTACAATGGGCGAGCCATGAATCAGAGATGTCCCAGATGTCTATAGTCGGGCCTTTAAGACCAAAATCTCACATCCCAATAATGACACGCCACGATGCATAGCACATTTTCTGTACTGTCTGACATGATTCTGGTGTAGGTGGGAAAAGAGGTTTTTGAGTCTGCTGTGGAGGCCGGTCGGCTGCATAATTTGCTAATTCCATGTCTGACTTGTCATACCCAAAATACATCCTTGTGAAGGATGTAGCCCCTCGTTTAGATGCCAGCTTCTTGTTTTGTCTTGGTTGGTAGCAGGGCTGGGCGGTAGGACACTGTATTTTAAGGCTGTATATGCACAATATATATATAAAAACACATCTTATCATTTTGAAGTGTCCTGAAAAAAACAATTGGTTTGCTGTGCCGTACGAAAGAACGCAAAGCACTGAGACAAATTGCCATAGCAGTGTGATTTGAAACGAAAAGAAAATTCAATAGAAAAGAGCATCAATATAAAAACGTAGACATCACAGGATCGTGATCCGGTTAACTTTCGAGAGTGAGCAATGGCACACATCATTGAAAATAATTCAATAAAAATCCAATCAGTGAAATCTGACATTTTGTGACTAATGGAGACTTCTGTAGAAAAAACAGCTAAGGGCCTCTTAATCAACAATCACAGACTCAGCATACCAGCCTATAAAAATATGATCATTACTTGCCAAAACAAAAGCCACAGGCAATGACAAAAAAGGCCAAATTGCACAATCACAGATTTAATTTCATTTCACAGAATTACATCAAATCAGGCGCTCGCTGTTTTTCCAGCGATCAAAACTGGATTTGTGTACTCCTCTGCTCTTGTCCTGAGCTGCAGTTTAATAACCCCTGGAACGCGATGAGAGAACGCGATTTTTACGTCAATCCAACCTAAATTAATTTGCCAGCTGGGTCAGGCAGAGTGGAGCGGTGGGAAAAAGCTGTCCATCTGCTTAGAGCAACAGCAGTTTTATGCGATTTCAAACCACAAAGCCAGGTGGTCCTGCAGCACTGGGTGAGGCACACAGAGTAGACGGTGGGATTAAAGGAAAAGGGTGCAATTTGGTGGCACAGATTAGATCAGAGGGATAAGGTGGCTGGATAAAGGCTAAATAAAAGACGGTAGCGGAGAATGAGGGAAATGACTAACAAGTGTCTGTTCTCGGGCTGGTCTGCCGTGCTCTCAGTGGACCAAGTGTCAGAGGAGGGAACCAGAGTCGAGGAGAGGTGGGGGGTTGTAAGGTTTGTCATGGAACACCTGCCTCCACTTAACCCCTCTCCCCCTCTTTCTGCTTGAGCTGCCTCTTTCAGCCATCCCCTCTGCTCCTACCCTGCTGCCCCCGCCCGCCCCGCCATTCATGCACGGAAGATCCTACGAACTCACGGGCCTAAAGCTTCTTCTTTTCCAAAACATGGAAGGGCCCCATAGCCTGAGCTGGGGCCTCACTATTCAGCCTCTTAGTCAGCCAGTGAGGAGAGACTTTCTTAAAAGCTCCAGTAAGCAGTAATACTGATATCAACACTGCTTCAAGTGACTCCTTGCAATGTGAAAGAATTGGTATTACTACCAATCCCACTTAGAATCAACACCTGATCTGTCGTTATTTGCAGCTTTCAGCTCATCACTTTGTTTAAAATATTAGATACAACTGATTACAAAAGAGTACATATTCTCATGCTGTTGCTAAAGCTGCAATCACTGGCTAGCTGCTCAGTACTAACCTATGAAAAAAAGGACATGTCACAATCAGAAAATAATTCAGCAAAGTCATTATTGACTTTTTTATTGACTTTTCCATTACACTGCACTCTAAACAACTAATCTGTGTAAATACAGGTGAGATGGTTAGCTCTAGGCTGTAAGCAGCCAGTGCAGGAGGGTCCTGCAGTGTTTCGGTGAGAGAGGTCAGAGCTAATGGAGTTAAGAGCTACACACACAGCAGGACTGACGGTCTCTGTTCAGAAGGACGTGAACCGTTAGAGAGTGAACTACAGTTTAATGTGAAGACACAACAAGTTTACAGTAAATAAATGTACTGAAGCACATCGGCTGAGTACAGGTCAGAGCTAAAAGTAAATGCTAACACTTCAGAACAGTTTGAATTCTGCACCAAACGAGACTTTAACTGAAGACAGTGCAAAACTATGACATGCAGCACCAGACATAAAGACACAGCTGCATGTCTGTAGATGATCCACATATTCACAAACACTCCATCTCAAACATTTCGTAATTCAACAGTGTTGACAAATTCGGTGCATTTTCTCCCTTAGAACAGGCGTTGGCCAATCCATCCATCCAACTGGTGGTTATACCAATTAAAAGCCTGTGTTAGGTCAGGAGTTATTCATTTGACATTAAAGAGGACATGGGGTCCCTCTATTCAGACCCACCGCAGGCATCAACTCCCCCGCTCTCCTCTTTTCACCCCGCTTTCCATGCCTCATAAAAGACCTGCCCCTCGCCTCCCCACGTACTCTCCGCTCTCTTTCACCCTGTTGTTTGCTCCTTCTCCCTCCTTTGGTCACTCCTTCTCTTCGGCATTTCAACTAGCTCCCTCTCACAGACCCTTAATCCCTCATCGACAGCACAATCAACTATTCCAATACGATACTGAAGTGATTACCAATAAACATCTTTCCCTCTTCTCCTTACTCCCCGTCTTGTCTGACTGCTGCCCTTTCTCCACTTGCCCCCTCTCCACCCTCTGCTGGCCTCTCCTCTTTTCTTTCCATTCACGGATGGCAACTAAAGATAGAGCTGGAAACTCCACCATTAGCCTCATACCTACAGGGCTGGCCTGCTTATCCCAGTGTGTCTATTCATAATTCAGCCAGCCGATGAGCCTTCGCAAGACACACACGTATACATGCAAACACATGTTGAGCTGGAGGGTCCGCTGGCCCTCGACAGTGTGTTATACAGCAGCTCTCCCAGAGGTCGTTCTCTCAACACAGAGACTGAATGAGAGACACAATGCCGCAGTCAGTCTCTTCACTCACTCCCTCTCCGTTCGAACGCATCATTTGCCTGACTGGCGGTTCAGCGGCTTCCAATGTTCTGTGAATCGCTCATGTCTTTCCAAACTCACGAAAAACACAGACAACAGAGCAGCCACGCTGGCAAAAAATAGTAGCATCTTGGGACCTGTAAATAACTGGAATAATTGCTCGGAACACAGATGCCTAGTCAGGTCAGATTACAGCTGTTTTTGGTTGCAAACACTAACTGAAGCTAAACATGGACGCCTGACAGCTCATTAAAGACGGACTCACTGAATAGATTAATGCCGACAATAATTGGTGGGAAATCTCTAAGTTTTAACAACACAATAGTCGCCTGTGTTTCTTGGCCTTCTGACTCCTCATGTCTCCTTAAATAGCCATGGTTCACCTTCCTGCAAAGCTTCATTATTGTAAGCCAAAATGAGGAAATGAGTTGATTGAATTCCACAGCATTTACCAACATTTGTGATACTAAGGTCACAGCTCTGTTAAAGGTGCAGTACGTAACTTTAAAAAAAAAAAAAACTTTGGTTAAATTAACCTATATTCTTCAACTGTAGGATTTATAGATGATTAAATTACTAACTATTCTGATAAACACTCCATTTTGATAATCTTTTGAAAGGAAAAAAACGTCTAAATCCCAAGTCCTGCACATAAATATATAATTTTGTTGTAGGTTGTGAACAAAACAAGACTATTGAGAACGTAATCTTAGAGTTTGGGAAACAGTGAACAGCATTTTCCAGAATTTCATGGCATTTTAAAGACCAAACAACTAATTGATTAACAGATTAATCAACGATGAAAATAATCGTTGGCTGCAGCCAAACATCTTATCTCATGTTAGCCAAACTGAGTCTAATCTAAGAATATTATAAGTTCAATTGTGGAAAATAACTGGGCTGCAAACACTCTGTGGAGGGATGAACCAGTGGTTAAGACATAAAGTAGTTTGTCCTGTAAGTGAGTTTAAGACTTAACTGTGTTAACAGAAACTAGTCTCTGGACATGGCTTGTGTCTGACTGAAAGCTTGGTGGTCCCGTCCCGCTGATGGAACTATAGGCTGAGTCAGACTATGAGGAAATGTACCGATTTGCATGGGCTACTTTATAGATCCCACTGGAGACATTCCCTTTTCATTTTCCTCCCCTCTACAGGGACGCCAGAGAGCAGGGTCAGTTAATGAAGAGCTCTCCGAGGGCCGGAGCGCACTCGCCGTCTTGTTTAGATGCACTTGAAGGGCGTGGGTGTTCACCAACACAAGCTCTTGAACTCAGGCCCTGTGGTTAAACTGGGGCTTTCCTACTCACTATAGCACACCACCCCGATGACTTATGATCGCCGCTACTTGTAGATGACTCAGTTTAAACTCCACGCGGGCGGTGCAGAAGCAAAAGACATCATGGTTTGGAGCAGGAGACGGCAGCAGATTTGTGGCATTTGTGTAAAGGGAACAATAACATTAGGACAAAGCCAGGATGAGGGTCAAACTCCGGGACCGTGTAGCAATTATGTTGTAAAGCTAAACAACCTAAACCTACAGGATTCGTTTACATCTGCGGAGCCTCAAACCTAAGACGAAGTGAATTACTTGAAGACAGCACAGTAAACTGCTAAAATGGATCTCAGTCAAGAGAATAATAATCATGTTCAGTAAATGAGTCTACATGTAAGTAATGTCATATCAAACATAGTTGCCACTTGTGTACACACTTCTCCTTGTAACAGGAGCTACTGTATGTCATCTGCAACACAGTGTCCTTGTTTATCCACTACCTGACTGGTGTGAAACCAGGAAATCCTGAAATGACGGGTTAAGAGCCTAAGCCTCCTAAATCTCAGTTGTGAGCCTTGCTTTGATAGACGTGGTTGCCTGAAATTACTCCCCGGCTAAGGTCGCTTTCTTCCTGTCTGGGCAAGAAAGAGTGGAAGGGGATGAGAGTGGATGAAAGTTGTGCCATACAGGTGAGAGGAGGCAAAGACTGCCAAGGCGATCAGTAATGAGGGGAAGAGGAGCAGATGAGGAGACAGAGGGAAGATTAAAGCTGCCAATGAGAACCCTTTTTTAGTAAGCCGGCTGAGAGACTGAAGGGTGCAGATAGCTGCTGATGGAGACTCCCATTTCTGGATGTCGGTGCTAAATGGTACGGTGCAGGCTGAGGACAGAATGCCGATAACATATCATGGCTCTTTTCGTGAGAATAAAAGCCAGAGACGCGTCTGCGTCTAGCTTTCAATAAATAGAAAGCAGCATGCGTACTCTATTTACATACAATTTTGAAGGAATTAATGTTAAAATGAAATATTTATATATTATATATATATATTGTTTTATATACCAATCAGGTAACTTGGTATTTACTTTATCTGTTCTTTAACTCCTAATGTAGCCTGCTCTGATTGGAAAAGAAATCCAATATATTTCACATATTATTAATGCTTAACCGAAAATTGATTATAATGGCAGCCGACTGTCAATTGTTTTCAAAGAAGTTTCCCATTTGCATCCCTGTCATTAACCATCACATATGATGATGGAAAGCAGGAAAATCTTCACATTTAAGAAGCTGGAACCAGCAAAAATTCGACATTTTTGCTTGAAAAAAGGCTTCTTTTGACTTACTGTTGCAGCTCTAGTTTTATTCAAACAAGAGACTGTAGTTACAAAATATATACATATAAATGATAAATATCCCGTTCAGCCTCTCCCCCTCCAACACACTGTACAAGCAGCCAAACCCCTGACGACCTGTCTCATAAGTCAAGGTCATCTTTAATCTACAGAGTGCACAGATTTATATGACTGTAGTGTTTGATGTATAGCTGGCAATGATTCCGCTTTTGTTTACTTTGCATTTCGAGTCTTTCATCTTGTTGATTTTTCCCTCCCTTTTCTTCCCCTCGTCTTTCTTCCCCTTCGCAGTGCACTCCTGTGATTCCAGTTGTGCCGTATGGTTTATGATTTGCTGATAGGGCCGGCAGGCAGAGGTCTTTGAGGGTCACTAGAGACAAAAGCTGCTTTTCAGCTCTCAGGGCTGATACCTCCCAGCTCTGCTCCCTTCAGATAGCCGAAATATGCTGGCTGGGGGGGGGGGGAGGTTGAGGTGAGGGGTAGGCGGGGTGCGTGTTGCTCCTGGCTTCCTCTTCCCACAGCGGCTGAGGTGAAAATGACTTTACCATGTGAAAGAGGCTGCGGTCGCCCCCGCTATGCACACAGCGCTGCCAAACTGTCCTTCTTGTCTTGTCTTAATCTGATTTTCGGAGGTTATGCTAGGACGCGAGTACAGTAGATCTCACTTAAAGAGTATATTCATGTTTCAGGCCTGGTCACATGTGCGCATTTTCATGCTTGTGCTAACCCTTAGCCCGGGCTACGTGGGGCACGCATGTTCCGACAGGGAGTGTAAGAGAGATGGAGAAAAAAATGCAAACACAGCAGGCCGCTTGAAAACAAGAGAGTCCCTGTGTGTGTGTGTCTGTGTGTGTGTGTGTGTGTGTGTGTGTGTGTGTGTGTGCCTGGATGTTTGGTGGAGAACAATGTGAAAGAGGGAGAGTTTGGGCAACAGAGAGCGCGAGAGGGAAAAACAAGGAATTCAGACGGCTCTACACCAGGTGAGCTTTCCTGAGGGGCAGCTGGGAGTATTTTTCCCCTCATTTAGCAGTTCATGAAAAAAACCCACAAGCTGCCAGATGGGACAGAGGGCACGCACCCTGCTCACACACTGTAAACATACACACACACGCACAAAAACAAAAACCTTGCAACTCGGTCTAACCCGATGTGAATATGTGTGTGGCACCGCTTTACTGTTTTCCAGCATAAGTCGGGGGCAGATTTCTATCGGTGGGGGGAATGTCCGTCTCATTAAAATGAATGTCAGATGAAGTAAACGGAGGGTGAAGACATCAAAGGGGTCTGCAGGGAGCTGAATAAATCTGGGTTTAAACCCACTACAAGCCCATTTGTGTCAGGAATTCTACTATGAACCATACCAAGGATCCAAAACTTCATTTTCCTTCAAAGTTGATACATTCCATCCTATTTCACTTATTTAAGAGCCTTACAGGGGGCTTTTAGCTGGCAATGAAACAGTCCCAAATATTATGACCTACATAAGCAAACAAGATCACCGGATCCGATCCCGGCTTATCCGTGTCAGGTAAGTCATGAAAATGCAGCTGTTTCTGTGGCGGGGTGCTGAGGATGAATAGAGGGGTCTCACAGCCTGAGGTAAGACGCTGCTCTGTAGTCTGGTGGTGCGGCACTAAAGGAAGTTTACATTCACTACAAGAATCAACAAAAATCAAAGTTCCTTGTTGCAGCTCCAAAGATTTTATTGCTAATTAGTACGAGCCAATACAAGGAAGGCTTAGTCAGGAAAGAGCTCAATTAGCTTGGACTATGTATCTAAAGCACCTACAAGCATGTACAATAACATCAGTGTTTTAACAGTTTGAAATCACCGTCTACGGTCCAGAGAAATGCGGCGGCCACACCGTGTACCTATGGCTCACCGCTGACCTACATTCCCCTTTGTTATTCCACACGTAACGGCACCGTGTTAAACCGCTGGCTGCTAATTGCTTTCACATTACAGAGCAGCCGGGTGATCTTGGTGGCTTTCCAAGACCACCAACACAGGGACATGGGGCGTGCACTTCTGCAAAAATGCATACCACCAATCACACTCCGGCTGCCTTACTGTGGAAGCACAGGCCGAGGGCAAACAAGGAGGCCGCTATCCGCTGTGTGACCAGCAGTAAAAACACTCATCTGCTATTGTCCATGATCCTAACTACTGTTTTTCCTTGAAGTTATATCGCCGCTGGGTCAGGGAAGCCCGTGCTGCGTAAAAAAAAATGTACGGTTGTCACATCAAAAGCGAGGAGGGGTTCGCTCCACGTTTCTGGAGGCTCCTTGTGCAAACCGCCGAGTGATGTAACTCATTCAGAGAGCGGAAGAGCGCTCGTGTGGCTTAATCAACTCAGTTAACAAGCTTACAGTACACACATTAGCATGGGTTATTTGTGCCAATTACACATGGAGGGCAGTGGGTAAGAAAATCGTCCTTCCTTTATACAAACTCCCAATGTAGTTTCTAAAAATACGTGGAGCAAAGTGGTGCCATTTATCGAGCTGCGTTTCATCTTAATTTTCCAGCCAGCACGAAGATGCCAGAATATTTCACCAGAGACAAATTTAATTTTGGTTTCCGTTCAGGATCATCTGATTTTTTTTTTTGTCAGTTCGATCAATTTGTCCATGTCTAGACGGGTAGGTTCAACTTTTCACCCCACAGTCAAACAACATAATTCCCTTTGGCACTGCATCTGAAACATGCCTGCGTGGGAGTCGCACCAACGCAGTACTGTCTTTTTCTGGTTCTAGCTGTAACAGCAATAATAAAAAATAATTCATGCAACAAATATCAACAACGTAGCTATGTACTCTGGGACGCATGTCTTGCTGTTTGCAAAAATGTTATTTCTTTTAAGTGTCAAGCAGAGACAGCAGAGCTGGTCGCTTCTTGGCCTCTGCTGATGGCAACCTTCAGACATACAAAATCAATGTGCACTTGGACGTGCCTCTTTGATTCACCTAGTCTGATCAGACAGTGATCGCCTGACCCTCAACTGAACACTGTTTACACGACAGCGAGTAAATGGAAGCGTGTGAACTGTTGGTTGTAGCTATTTTAGCAGTTGGAACATGTTAATTTTAAGGAGCAAAACATTTTTCTGGAGAGGCACGCGGTTGTCCACACATGCTGTACAGACACCAACAAGTATCAAGACAAAGCACCATGTCGACTACTGGTTAGGGCAATCATGAGTAGAGGTGAAAGCTAGCCAGCTGGCTGGAGTTAAATCACATCTAAATTAAAGAGTAAATGGACTAACTAAGCCTGGGTTGCATAGTGGGGGCAGTGGGGGACATGAGGTCACTGCTGTCTGATTGTGGACACAGACAACTGACCAAGTCACAACGAACTGCCCTGCCGCTTTGGACGACGTTTTTGACGATCAGAAGAGGAGAAAGGAAGAACAGGCAGGAGGGGAAACGTACAGCTCAGACAAACTCTCACCCAGGCAAACTCTACCACAAGTCCGTGCCGTGAGCTGACAGCAGTCCAAACTGTTGAACAGTACCAGCCGGGGGAAACTTCGGACCGACTCCACTATTGTTTGAACTCACACTCAAACAGTCATGAATCACAGCCGCTGCGATCTGTCTCACTCCCAATTATCAGCACCGGCCCATTTCGAATCAGCGCTCCAACAGAGCATGTCAGGAATAATAAACCGCAATGTCCATAGCAGGACCCTTCGAGCTGCATACATCCACAAGGGCTGCAAAACATCATTACACAATGCATGCAACAGCATAAACAGTTGTTCATCTCGATGAAAAGCTCAATAAATACTCTATTCAGTGTGTGGAACTGTGGCTAAATGTCTGGAAAGATGCTGAAGCTGCGCCATCTCTCCTTTACTCCAATTATGGCTGTAAAGACATGACGGGTTTTATGTTCCATTTAGAGATTACTATGGGACAGTGAAATGAAAATCTATTTTCTTCTGTTGAGAAATAATATGGCCCACATGCAGCTCTCAGCGTTTCCAAAGTGAGTCCTGGAAATGCCGCTACTTTGCAAGCGCTGACATGACATTAGCGTCAACTTATAGTGCAAGAAGGATGCATATTTTTCTCAGTTCACATCATATTTTGGTATGAAGGCGCTCAACACTGTAAATAATCAGAGGCTCTTAAACGTTCCAGTTGCTAAGACGGCTGTGCGAAACAGTCAGAGAGAGACGGCGGGCTGAGAGGTAATGAGCTCTTGTGGGTAAAGCTTAGCATGGCTGAGGCAGCCACGCAGAGGTTAAGCAAACAGGCAGGGGGATCACGCGGGCCTAAGCCTCTTATATAGGCCCCTCTGAGGAGAAGATCATTGACTTCTGATAGAGGGATGGGGGTCAGGAGTCGTCAAAGATAGTGGGGCCAGCGATCGTCAACTGAGAGAGAGCCCCTCCTGTCTTCACTGTCGCTCTGTGGCTGTTTATTTCTGTCTTTCTATGGCTTTTTTTTTTCCAAATAAGTCAAACATTAATTTAAGCCTGCTGTCAGTCAAAATGCCTCTACAAAAATATTTTCTCGTCTCGATGTCATTCTTAGCCCTCTCGGCTTTCTCCCAGCTGAGCCGGGTCGTCCCGCTCCTCGCTCACATTCTCAGACTGTCAATCTTTTCATCCCCTTCAAGAAAAAAAAAAAAAAAAAAAAAAGACGCGTAATGGACTTCTTTTACTCAGCGAACCTCTTCCCTTTACCCTCCCCGGGTCCCCCCCTCTCCTGCTGGGAGTCGCGGGGCAATGCAGTTTCATTTCCTGCCCTGCTGAAATCAATGCTGTCTGAGAGAGAGAGACGGGGGAGAGGGACAGAGACAGATATATAGAGAGGCAGGGAAACAAGAGTGAGGTGTGAGAGGACTGTTGGCATGCGGGACACAACCGCACCATTAAATAAGCTTAATGCAGGTTGCTTCCAAGTCAGAGTCGGCTTTCATAAACATCTACCGGGAAATTAAATAACTGTTCAAAGAGGAAATATTTAAATAAAAGGGTGGGGGGGATCTGCTTTAATGGGTAAACTCAATTTTCTCCTCAACACTCCACATAGTTTTTTTTTTGTATTTATTTGCCTCAGAGACAGGGAGAGACTCTGTGGAGAGGCATTCTGCATCCCACAGGGTAAATGTATAAATTCCTGCTCGTCCCTGGCGAGATTGCTTCCCGCCCACCGTGCGTTAAACACAGAGAAGCCCTGAACTCTCATCAAGAGACGGTGATGAAGAAGATAGCATAAATACTGTCACAGATTCCTACCCTATGACTATTCCATACCCTTCTATTACCATTCCTGCAGATTTCCCCACAAAAAAAAAGAAGAAACACAGCCGCTCAGACATCAAACACAGTGATTCTACGAGCCTCTGGTTAACGCATCTCGACGGTCAGAGGCTTCTGACCGTGTCCTTCCACCCAGCTATTCTTTTCACTCACTTGTTTCCGTTATGAACAGACACACAATCTGGAGAGTTCGGCTACGCTGAAGTCGGTAACGTTTGCCTTGAAAGTGGCTGTATGGTGAGGCCATCAAGCCAAAGTGGATTTAAGAGGCTAGCAGCGACTGTGTGGGTACGGTAACAGCTTTTCCCCAGAAAGCTTTGAGGGTTTTGCCAAGTGTCAAGCAAACAGCCTAATCTGCAGACTCCCATACACCCAGCTTTAGTTGCTGGGACAAAAAACAAAAAGGTGGTCAATCACTGATGTGGCAACTTGCCGCAAAATCAATTAGCATTTTTCATCTTGAGCCTGTAGTGCTATTAATCCATCTAGATTCTGGTGTGGGTTGCAGAGTTGTGGAGCTATCAGCCCTAGAAAGTTCTGCCTTCTCTCAAACATAATGGAAGTAGATGGCATTCGGCTCGGTGCTCAAAGCACCCACTTAAAAAAAGAAGATGTCCCTTACTCTGCCAGAGCAGTTCACATGAAAACGACTGATAGAGGATCTGGGAAGTGTTTTCTGGTAAGAGATGTTGTTGAGTTTTTTAAAATGTAGTTAAAAAAAAAAAAACAGAGCCAAGTGCCCTCTAGTTCCATCATATTCAAGACAAGGCAGACGTCTGTGTGGCCGACATGTTCAAAGCTCGGCAACTCACAGCAAAGTTGGTTAAAAAGAGCTACAGGCCACAGCAATGATCAAATATTGTTGATTTTGGGGTGACCTGTCCCTTTAAGACAGAATTCTGACAACTCCAAATGGAAGGAGCCCGTTGTACCAACGTTCACCAAGAGTCTGACCTGATTATTGACAGTTTTTCCTCATGCCTTATCGCTAAGTGTGATTGATGAGACGAGCTTCGACTGCCTCTAATGCCGCACAGGGGCAATGGTTCCCGGCTTGTGCTGAGTAAGCAGACGGTTAGCCAGCAGTGGTTTTGCTACACGGGCATTTAACCCAAGGCACTTCAGAATTACAGCCGGTGAGCCCTTTAACTCCAGATTCCTCGGTCAGCGTGGTCAACGCAAGATTAGAATGGATAGAAAAGGGAATTTCCATTTAAGTCAAATTTCTTATGGCCTTTTGTGCTCCTCTGGTGCTGCTAAGTCACCGTTTTATTTATAGCTTCTGTCATAGTTTGTGTCCGTGAACATTACCATCACAATTTACAGCCCCGCTGGACATCTGAGTAGACATTTGTATCCAGCAACCAGGCTGGCAAACTACAGCGAAGTTGTAGTCATTCTGTCACCAGGGCTCAGTGCAGTACTTGTCTGCCCAATGTAAAAAATTGAGATCCCCTCTGACAACAGCACCGAGCCACCAGTTCAAGGCAGCCCCTCTTAAGTCTTTTGTGTGTGAATGAAGTGGCTGGGCAAACACTAGCTGCTGCTTAATAGGGGGCTTACTCAGAGAACAATGTTACAAAGCCTTTGGTTAAACAAACACACTAAGGCCATGTCCACACTCATGCCAATAACTTAAAAAAAAAACAAAACAACAACACTGAGAAGACTACATTAAATATGAAAAAAAAAAACTAAATCTTTTTTTTCTCCCATTTTTGGGATTTCTGTGCAGCCAAGAACACGGCGGTGTTGATAACTGTTGATCTATACGTGGGCTCATGCTGTCTGGAGCTGCTGAAAATTAACTGATTAAACATTTCAGTCATTTTTTCAGGTAAAATTGTCAAACATTTGCCAGTTCCAGCTTCTTAAATGCTGCTTTTATTTGAAGAGTCTTTGGATTTTGGAAAACCAAAGCAATCAGAAGATGTAACTTCAGGCTCTGGGAAACTGTGATGAGCATTTATCAAAACGCTTGTGCAACCTAATGCTGTCATGACTTAGTGAGCAGACACTGTCATAATCTGGTTTAAAAAGTTATGGTTGCTTCTTTTCATTCAAACACCACCTAGCACAAGCACAACAAGTGTAAATTTCATGTACACATATTCCATGTCTTTGGTTAAGAGCTTTTATTAAAAAACAAAAAGGGGAGTGAAATGCAAGTTAATACATGTAAAGTGACGTGGTGGCGGAAAGAAGCAAGCAGAGAACGGAAAGAAGAGGGCAGAAGAATCGTTGGCTTTTCATAAATCCCATATAATAGGAAAAACAACACCTCAAGGTTGAAACACACACACACACACACACACACACACACACACAAACACACACAACACGAGTCTGCCAAACTTTTCAAATGGAGCAGAAAAAACACATTGCGAAACATACTGTCAGTACCCACAGCCAACCAACCGGTCTGCTGGGACGGGGACGAAGAGATGTGGGAGAGCTTCGTCTTTCCAGCAGTAAATTCGTGATCTGTCGCAACACTCCGAGCAGACTTCACCTCTTGCGCTCTGGTTGTCTGGAAATCTGCGCACAGCCCTGACAGTGCTGAAGATGTTCAGGAGCTGAATCACCGAAGAATCTAACAGCCGTTATGATCATAAGACGACGTCATCGTGGAAAACTTGTTTGCTGACGTGGCCGTTGAGCCAAACAGTTCAGCTGCAGGGTCAAAACGTGCTCGTGAAACATCGCCACTTTGAATCCCCCGCAGAAAACAGTGAAAAGGAAAAAGGGCTCAGACGTCCTCAACCTTGTTGTTATTACTCTGGCGGCTTTGATCTGAAAACCCATTTACAGGAACTAATCTTCAAAAGACAGAATTCCTCGACCTCAGGCTACAACCGGATTATAGTTACTATGGCTACTGATTGTAATTACAAAGCAATAAAAGACAAAAGAAACAGACAGACACATTTCTGTAAACATGAGGGCAGGCCACAAATCAGCCTTGCAAAAAAGTCAGTGAACACAAATCATTAGATGCCCCGTAAAATTAGATTTCCTGCCGTCTAAACATCTCTGGTTTAATAATTCCACAAGCAGAGTGAAGTTTGTACTTTCCACATTACACACTCTTACAAGAGAAATGTGCAATTTGCATCATTTTGTGTGTGTGTGTGTGTGTGTGCGCCCACGCTGGGGGCATGAAAGAACACAGACAAAAGCGGGAAAAGAAAGATCTGAACGATCAGGCTGCCAAGAACCATTTGGGAATCGCACAACTGGGGGGAAAAAAATGCATGTGATGATGCTCTATTAATAACTGCAGAGTGATACGTTTATACAAACGTCTCGGTGGAGCTGATGGTCCAATGGCTTCGCAGTCTAACCGCAGCATCACGTGGGCGAGAGGCCAGACGTGGAGCCGCGCAGACATGATCGAGATTGATACCGAGGAAGCCAAATTCTGACTAAACTTCCTCCTCATGATCATCACCTAACTGCAACGCATGCACCAAAAGGATGGAGCGTTTCTGCACCAGCTGACACCACATGGGAGATGCCTCTTTTGCTCAAATTAAAGACGCTGAGCGCTGACAAACCGTTACCAAAAGGCCTGCCGGAGCCATGATGGCCGTGTGTCTACAGAGAGCGGGAGCTGGTGTGGAGCCACCTCGCTCTCAGTTATTGTCGAGTAAACACACACAGCAGAGCCAAGAGCAGCATGTCAGTCAGCCAGGCAAGAAGGGCCAAGTGGAGGAGCCACTCGACGGCCAAAATGAACTATACAGACAGACGGAAAGGGGCTGTGCGTGTGTGTGTGTGTGTGTGTGTCAGCGAGAGCAAAAAAGAAAATAAGGGAGGGAGTGCCAGCATTTGTCTCATGCCAGCCAGATAAGAGGGGTGCCAAGGAGTTTTGATGTCATGCTGGTGGTGGTGGGGTGACGGAGGGGTTAACTACGCTCCGATCCTCTCGCGGGCAGAAAGTAAGTCTGTGTGCAGCACTGAGACGAGTATATACACAACTCTTCAAAAGAACACAGGACTTGATTAGTGTCTCTGACCTTCCATCGGCATTCAAGTTATTTAGAAAACCAAAGAAGTGGGCCCTTATCATGTCATCTTTTCATTTACTTCAACTGCAAAGTGCGACACTGTTTGCTGGAAAAAAAAAAAAAGCTGGACCGCTGTAAAACAGACGGGAATCGTTTGCTTTTCCGTTTGGATGGTAGCTTTTTCTCAGTAGGCGATTTGAGGTGGGACAAGGTGGGGCCCCAGATGCTATCCTGTCAGGTCACAGACCCCTCGCTGATAAACTACTGACAATTATTACATTTTGACGGAGCGTTTCAATTCAAACCACTGCAGCTTTTCTAGCATCTACGGGACTGGCAGTCCAGGAAACTAACAGACCAATTACAAGTGCTGCAAATAACACGTGACTCCACTCAGCCAATCAAAACTGTGTACTGTGTTGAGCGCTGTGCATCAGACAGATACACGCTCAGATGAGGGACGGGAAGATGTTCAACACTTTGAGAGACACACGGTCATATAAAGGGACACAACTACATGGACTGCATTCTGTTTTCCATCTGCTTCACACAACACCCCACGTTTGCAGAAAAAGCACAGGCCAAAGTTTAGAGTGTTACTGTGAGTGACAACTGCACTTTGCTTCACCCCTCCACCTGGCCGAGTACTTACTTAGGGAATGTTGTGACAAAGATGACCATGCCGTCCACCAGAGAAAATTTAAAGGAACATTATGTAGAAATTGCCATTTTGTGCGATTCTGCGCATTTGTGCAAATGCTACACCACCGTCATAAATAACAAGCTCAGATCTGTGACATTTTGTCAATGTCGGCGCTGACTACATACAAAACTCAATGCATCCTTACGGCGTAGTGTGTCGACAACCTGGATGTTGAAGTAAACCTGTATGTAAGGCCGTGATCCTGCCCTCCCACTGAAGTTACACAGAGCAGACCCAAGTGACGGAGAGGCTGAGACAGAGACACCATTCACCCCGTTACAAGACACTGTGCCATCAACATCAATCTGATTCAGTTATTTTAAGGTTAAAAAAGGTTACATGATGTTGATTATATTTTTTTCATTTTAAGCAACAACTTGACAAAAACACACCACAGGAGACTAAAAAGTAGAGGAGCTACACATAATCTTTTTGTAAAATAAATGCTAGTATTTGTGGGTGAGGACCCCATAAAGCTGAAGGTATTTAATACCTTGGAAGGAGCGTGTCGCTGTACAAAGGCCTAATTGTGGGTGGACGGAGATCTGCCCGTCTGCTTGCAGCGGGGGTTTCTGAAGTCCTTAATGCAATGCAAACACGGTTTAAAAAGATTTACTCTGACACATATAGGGGAATTTGAAAGGCCATGTTTCGTCCTGCTCCCTATTAAATGAAACGCAGCGTGATCTCTATACATTAAGCCGGGGCTAAGCTTGCCGTTGAGGATGCTAGCAGAGCAGTAATTTGATAAAAACTGCAATAAAGACTTGTCCCGATGAAATTTAGAGCCCTTTAAGCTGGCGCTATTCCCTGCAGTCCTCGACGTTAAACCGGTGCCAAGTCCATATGGGAAATTGATACGCAGTACGTGTGGCTTATTCCATTAGACTCATTAAAGTGTCACTTTGTCATCAGCACACTCTCGCACTTACAGCTTGCCTTACAACTGCAGCAAAGGACTCATTGTATCGCGTGTGTGAAGTACAGCAGAGAACATTTTTTACGTGGCAGGCGTAATTTGTCTTCCAGACAGCAGTTGAAAGACATCAACACAGAGCGTATTGAACAGGAGGCACAGAACGCCGTTCAATTTGCAGTCTGACACACAGAGCAGGGCGACTGATGGAGAAGGGGCAAACAGCATTTGAGTCTATTAATGCAACATTTAGTTTGATAAAAAACTGATGCGTCCTTCCTGCAGCTCATTTCCCCACTCAGGCTGGCCTCTGTTAAAATCATTGAAGTGCCACATCTACACGCTGGCTTCTCAGCCACAGCACTCCAACTCAAACTAGTGTTTTTTTGTTCCTTTTGTTAATCCAGCGCTGAGTTTCCCTGAAGCCAGTGGAGGTTTTTCTCCCTTGAGCAGCAGACTGACCTCCTGTGCAGACACTAAATTGCAGGAAAGGGGTTTTTCACGCTCGGCTACAGTCTGTAGTGGCAGAAACTTTATCAAACGTCACCGACGAGGATCAGAGCAAGCCGCGTTCAGCCTCTGATTAAACGCCGCCTCTCCGTCAGGGGAATCTGACCGCCGGAAAACAAGAGCGCTCCACAGAGTCCGATTTGCGGAAATCGGGGGAATTTTTCTGCCAATAGTTCACACTTCTCACCACTCACGGAAAGGCTTTTGGCGGGCTTGGCAGGGAGCACATCTACAGAGGAGGCAAACCTAAAATCAGGCTCTCCATCCAAGATTCCTCTGTCAACCAAGCCTTGACGACATGTTTTCAGTACATTCCAGCCGGCAGCCCAATGGAAAACAAGCATTTACTGGTCACATCACACATCATAAGGAAGCTTAAAATCAATGAAGTAGTCCTGCTCAGGAAACAACAACCACAAGAGAGTGATGGGGGGAGCACTGAAAGTTAGTTATTTGATATCCTGATACTTATATATATATATATATATATATATATATATATATATATATATATATATATACACATACATCATTTAAAACAAATTGCCCGTTGGCTGTACATCATTTAAACAATTAGCGCACATCATTCTCAGAACAGTTTGCCCTTTGGCAACGCTGAGGCACACCGAGCCCCGACAAACACATGTGCTTAATAACCAGTGGGAAGTAGGTAATTGCTGGTGCACGACGTAGTTTACACACCGATGTTTTAAATCAGTGACATAAAGCAGAGTCGGAGCGCGTGATTTATGGCTACGTGCTGATTAAATTAATGTCCACGGCCTTCTTTCTCCCCCTTTCACACGCTCAAAATGAGAGGCCGATACAAAAAAAAAAAAGAAATCGACCCCCCCTCCTCCTCCTCCTCTCAGAAAAAAAATACCATACATCTGTTTCACACATACAGTTCCCGTCACATTCTTCTGAGTCTGCCAAAAGCTTTTAGGGATGCACACCACTTGATGCCTGAGTTGGTGTGGCGCGCACCGCGGAGAGTGGGAGTCGAGGTTTAAACACAGCAGAGTCATCTGTCTGAGAGAGATGTACCCTTCAAACCGTGACAGAGCCTAACATTTCCCAGAACATCTGGATAAAACATAGACCGGATAAAAAAAAAAGGGGTGGGTTAGAAATTATAGCAATATCTAAATGATGAAAAGCCTGGAGCGAAAATAAAAATCACTTAAGGGAGTGGCTGTATCGCGCAACTTTGCACGGACGCATAAAGAAAAGTGCTCCCATAATCTATGACATCCCTTTCGCCTCCTTGTAAACTGCTCCCTAAATATGAGTGGAAGAAAATGCCAGAAGACATAGAACAGTCCAGACAGACATCTCGGTAGCGGGGAGAGCAGGACAAGCTCCTACACACTCAGCCTGCAGGACGGAGGGATTTTTTTTTCCAGGGGGGGTGAAGTGCCTTTAGTGTCAACAGTGTGTCCTGTTGAGAACTGCGCTGAGGCAGTTCCACCCAGCATGATTTATAGCCTTCCTGAGTGTTATTAAAAGGCTAAATGCAACTCTAAACACATTTCGCAGAGTCGTTGCCCTGCAGAGGACCCTTTATGTTCAGAGGTGAACGTCCCGTGCTCAGAAACATTTACAGAGTTTATATAGCTGGAAAACAATTTGTTTTCATCAACGTGTCACAGATTATTACTGTGGAGCTACAGGGCGGAGGCTGAAAGGTGGCGCGACGGAGATTCTTTTTGAAAAGATGCTGCACCGCTCTCATGTGTGAAAAGCTCCAGTGTGTAGGATTTTGGGGAAATTAGGGTGCAGAAATTGATTTTAGTATTCATGAATGGGTTTTCAGTAGTGAATTATCACCTGAAACCAAGAATCATTGTGTTTTTGGTTAACTTAGAATGAGCCTCATATGTCTACAGAAGGGTCCTCTTCCATACATTAAGGAAAATCCAGAAACAGCGACATTTTTTATTTCTATGAAAGCTGCGCAATGGTGCAGACAAAAAAGCTCGACTTCCCGTGCATAAAATTACCTGGGTCTTCCGCAGCGTGCAGCCAATAGAGCGGACTACCACTGACCTCGCCGGCTAACCTCCAGTTAAGCGCCAGGCTTAGTTGAATGGGGATAAACTTATTCAACTATGCGGCTCTTCAAGTTTTTCCAAATGTAAGATCGCAAAATGAGCCATTGCAAAGGGGGCTGTGACGCTTCAACGCTGACTGCTTTTCCTGGGTCCACCACGTTACTACAGTAGCCCAGAATGGACAAATCAAACATTTTTGGATTTTCCTGATATTTTTGCCGAGGGGTATTCCATCGGTTGCAAACTGCACCCACACCAGATAAACCCTACACACTGGACCTTTAAACTAAAGGTGCATTTACTTGCACTGTGGTGATCAGCTCGTTCCCCACTTTGCGCAGAAATCTGATCTCCGAGCAGCAAAAGCTGGGTTCAATTTCAGGTTAACTGATCATGAATAAACCCAGCTGGCACAGGCAGATTCCTGCAGATAAAAACACCAGGCCGTGTCTACTGATCGTGAACAAATGCATGAAATGTCCTCCAGAAGAGGACATCAAGCGAACGCCCTTTAAGAGCAGAATCTCGCGATCCGTTCTACATGACTCCATCCTTGTTAAGATTACATGGAAGGCTGATCGTGATGCCCGAGCTGTTTTTGGCAAGCGGAGAAAAGAACCCGAGGGCTGAAGAAAAGTGCATGCAAACTCAGAGGAACACAGGCACAAAACCGTTATCCACTGCCCGGCCTTGACCTGACATTGGTTTGAGTTTGGTGATGGAGTGGTGCACTTTATTAGGTTTAAAAACTTTGTAAGCCAATTGATCACAGTTTCAGGTCAAGCTGCGACTATTAACCGGTTAATGAACGAATCAAGTGATTGGACAACAGAAGTAACCTGATGACGCATTATTCAAAATGTTTGGACATTCTATAGACGAATGGAAATAACTGTCCGTTGTGGCCCTAGTTCCAGGAGCTGAAAGTGGCCATAAGTACATACATCTCCTTTAAATACATGGGCCATGCGTGCATGTATGTCTTTATCGTTTCTTTTTCCAAGTCTGCCATGTAAGCACACTGTGGCCAGGAGAGGCCCTGATTGTTCCCGGAAATGCCTGGCATGTGAACCACAGTGACAGACCGCTGACCTCTGACCTCTGGCTGGAAGTCCGCAGACTGACCAGCAAACCAGACAGCAGCAAGTAAAGGCAGACGGCCGGCCACGCCTTTCAGCCTCCTCTTTTCCTCGCACAATGCGGCCATATCATATCCACCGGCCGCTGATCACAGGGCACCGAGCTCTTCCCCCTTCACATGTGATTACAGATCAACCCCGCTGTTGCTCTTTTTCTGACAATTCCCATCACGGTGAGCCGCAGTAGAGACGGGACTCCCAGTGATATCATCTATAAACACATCCTGGAGCTGCTTCATTGGCGAGGGAACGGAGGGTCAAGTTTTTGGATGTAACGGAAGGAGGATATTAACCGGCGTCATTTTCTTGTCGATAAAGTGTTGCATCAAAATCGCCATCCGCCGCAGCTGCAGATCATTTTCACAGAGACGGCCGTTCCAGCAGAGGGAGGGGGGAAAAGTCAAAAGTGAGTCAGCTTTGCTTCGCGGAGAACAGTATTAGCACATGAAATCTAATTTTCAGGGTAGATTTTGCTCAGAGACGCAGGCCCTTTCCACTTGTCTATTTCCAGATATGAAGTAGCTGCAGAAGCACAGGCCCGGCTCGCCCTCCGCTCCATATTCGATCATGGAACTCCATTTGAAGCAGTTACAGCCAACTCATCCAGTTAAGTAACGTGGATTAACATTCCTCCCTGGCAAAGAGTAGGAAAGGAAGATACAGGGAAGACGGGGATGGAAAGAGAGGGACCAGAGGAGGCCGCTTTACACTCAACTGTACATTACAGAAAGAAAAAAAAAAGCATTTAAGGAGGACAGAGGTAATCCAAACAAAGCTCCAGAAACCTTCCGGAGGGGATTCATCACGACCCATGTGGGAAGGGGTCGGTTGTTTTATACTTAAAAGTCAGAGATCAGAAAAGAATTCACTCTGCTTTCCACGAGCGGCTTCATAAACTACTCACATTTCATTCAAACTCAGCTCAATCACACTTATATTAGTCAACCATAAACAGCCAGAAACACACATACACACACACTGCGAGTCCATCCTCTCGTCAATGCCACACACTCATCCATGTTCAGTGACAGGGCCGGTGGAAACACAGCTCCCATGTTTGTTGAACGGGCAGAAAGCACAGACTGAGCCTCTCGACTTTCAGCCGCAGACAAATAAACTGACGATTTATTTTAGTGTTTGTTTTGGGAACAAAAAAAAAAAAAAAAGGGCAGTTAAGTCAAGATTAGTAGTATTGTTTTCCTGGAGGCCACAGCCTGGCCTGCTTCTCCACAGAGCTGTCTCCTCTTACAGCCTCCTCTCTGACCATCAGACAGACCCAGCACTTTTAACTAACTGTTTGAACTGGGACTTTATGCACGTCTTATCTTTCAGCTCCCCTCAACTATGGAGGGGGTTTGGTTGGAGGTGGTGGTGGGGGGGTACAATAGCTATCCAGCTGACTGGTTAAGAGCCCTCCATTGTCTGCCAGGGGGAGTCAAGTCTTTCCCCGTGCAGAGGCTCCACAGTGACAATGGGACGATAATCTAAACACCAATGATCATTTACATGTGAGGGGAGAAGGGGCGGGGGGGCTGAGTGATAGCAGCGTGCGGACATCTATGAGATTAAGCCGAGGACTGAGTGCTCTGGTGCCAGGCATGGAGTCAATGACGGATGGACCCTTTACAGTCGCTGTAAAGCCACTGCCTGACGAGGGCACATGCTTCAAGTCCCAACAAAGAGTTCTCATGACAGGTCGGACCCGCAGAGTGAAGCGGGGCCAGCAGAGGGGGGAGAGGAGGGGAACGATAACCGGGGTGTCGAAGACTCACCAGACGCGCTCAGGTCCAGGACGCTGTGGAGCAGCAGGGCGATCCACAGCGCGCAGCCCGGACATCTCCACGGACGCTGACCCGCCGCCGCCGCTGCCCGAGTTGGATACATTCCTCCGGCTGTGTGTTTTGAAAAAAAAAAAATGCCTTCGCCCGCTTTCTCACATCCACTGCGCTCAAACAAAAAAAATGGAATTTGCGAGCAACTCCCCCACGCAAAAAAAACAAAAACAAAAAACAAACAAACAAACAAATGGACAGCAGAGCGCGCGTTCAGAGCGCACCAACAATACCAAAGAAATAAATAAAGTGAAAGTCTGGAAGAGACTTGTCTCCGGCTGTCCTGCTCTCTGTCTCTTTCCTCGTCGCAGCAGCCCGGCTCACTTTCACCCCCTCACTGTCTCTCTCCCTCTCTCTCTCCGACTGAGCGCAATCCTTCCTACAAACTTCACCGGAGAGACGATGTGCCCACAGCGGCCACATGGCTCTGATTAGCCACGTGTCGCCACCCCGCGGCCACTGCGGGGACTGTCAGAGGGCAGGCGGACGAGTTTAAAGCGCACAAATCGACTGAGGTGAATTTTAAAGTTATAAAGTGCGCATTCTGGAGACAGAGAGGGTCCTGAGAAATGTCAAGACATGGGGGGTGGAATAATAACGTCATGGTGAGATGTTCAGGGTCAGTTATTGAGTCGAGAGTGAACCTGGTGTCTGTCTCTGTAAAAGTCGTTTCAGTCATGTGCAAATATCCACAGCTACAATTAACTACAAATGAAGGATGCACCTAATAATAACATCCAATGGCATAAAAACCTGATATACATCAGTATCCAAAGCCCAGCTTAAACAGCTCCACACATGCACTGCTGGTACCATGGCCAACATAAGAGCTGTTTAATGTGTGAATCCAGAGAGAGCCAGGACTCTCTTTGTTTTGCCATTTTTGCCTGAAATATTGTAACTGGGATTAATTGATCACTGAAACAGGCGGTGATCAGTTTTCTGTTGATCAGCTGATTCATTTGTCCACTGATGATTGCAGCTCTAACACAGATTATGACAAATGAATTGAGTCGAACGCAAAAAGTCTGAAACCAGATTAAGAATTTTTTGAGAAACATGGGTACAAGGTAGTGTGAAAAGTGCCCAAAAAAATGTTATGATAAATATTTAAAAAAAAAAAAAAGGAATAAGGCATGAAGAATAAAGTAAAAATTAAAACAGTAGATGATGATAAAACCAAAAAGAAAAAACAAAGATGAAATGTACAAACAAAGAAAAGAATAAAGACTTATGAATAAAGAAAATTGAGAGCCACCAGCTGTGGTTCCTCCTGCTGAGGAGCCCTGACAGCAAACACTCAGTCATCTTTAGTCTTTTAGGCGTGAGGTGGGAAAAGTATGTGACAGAAACTAAAGGAACCCAAAGGAAGCTCCTGAGTCCCCTGAAGACGGAGGGCCACTGAGCAGCCATTTTGTTCGGGCTCTGTCTGGTGTTTATGATTTACAAGGGGGAAAATATTCTCCTACGACAACAGTGTACCGATGATAAATTCAGGGAAAGTGAATTAAGCATGGCCTTGTACATGCTGCACTTAAGATATTTCTGACTTTCCGGTACAGGGTTTTCCCATTATGTAACACCCGCTGCCTCATCTGCTGTCCTCAAACTGTAGTTTTTTTGAAAGGACGGTCAGAAGAAGGATTGTTGTACACTTTGCCACCAAGTTCAGCATCTGGCCTGTTGAAACAGTGACGGCGTCATGTGATTTTGTTGTAGGCTACTGCTGCCAACTTGACTGTACCAAAAAAAACAGGCCTGCTCTTCAGCTACACACACTCATTTGACTAACATGTGATCCAAAGAGATAGGAATTAATCAAATAAATTGTGTTTGTATCTGTCTGATAATGATCCACCTGCAGCTAATTAGATGATCACATGTGGGGGCGACTTCTGCAAATATGACTGATTTGTTTTTTGTTTTGTTCTTTTCTGCTACAGATGACTATTCCACCATATTTAAAACATATCCAAAAGGAGAGATTAGAGAATATGTTGGGTTATTGTTTTTTTTGTTTTTTTATGTGCTTTGAACAATCATGCTGGCAGACATGTTAACTCCAGCTACACACACACATGCAATTATTAATTCCAGATCCCTGCAGAATTATTAACCCGGCTCACCTCTTTCGTCCATACCTCCACACCTTGTTTCATTTTACCCTGTTCTCTTCTGGATTTTGACACATAGTCTGTCTCTGCATGTGTGTCTGCGCACACGGAGCACTTTGAAAGACTAATACCGTCGTATGTGGGAGTGGGGGGGAGAGAATGGTAGCAATTTAGCATCTCCGGTTCTCCCATATTGTGACCTACCCCTGCTCATTAGAGGGAAATATCATCCTCTCTGAGGTATGTTTCGGTTTAACTGTTGCGGAGTGAAGGAAGAGTGTGTATGAGTTGTGCCTTAAGGTGGGTTATGTTTTTAGGATACGAGAGAGGGTGCAGTGAGCTGGGGGGCCTCGCCTCTGATGTCCCGCCTCCTCGTCAGGCTCAGGGGTCCTACACGTTGGTCATTGGCTGCCTCTTAAGTTCTCCTTCCTTCCCCTCCTCTCCCGTCCAGTCGTCCCTGGAGAGATGCTGCTAATCAGAGCTTCCAGATAACAGTTCACAAGCTTCCCGCATGCCACGAGATAGGACAAGGGTGTGTCCGAGTGTGTGCCGGCGAGTATAAAAGCTTAGAGCGTCCAGATTTTGGTCCGTGTGCTTCCGTGTTGTTTCAAGGATTCCTGTTCACTGTATATCAACACATCCTTGCAGAGTCCCCGGTCCACCGTTACTCGAGTGGTTGAGGAAATTAAGAATACGGTGATTATGAGGGTTGAGGGACACAAAGCAGCAGGTTGCCATAGCTGCCAAAGCTCTGATCACAACCAGGGCCACAGTCGATCCAGGCAGGTCAACACGCAAACAATTTGTGAATGATGATTGAGCACTCAGCCCTCGCACGAGAAAAAAAACTGGGCACAACAATGATTTCATGGCAGGGGTCGTGCTGTTGAAAAAAAAGTGTATAATTCCTCTTGATTCAGTTGAATTGTGAGTGAAAGACGTGCGCCTGCTGTGACTCAGAGCTGCAGCCTGCTGCTTCAAGGACCTCAAGTAGTTTGAGTGCCTGTTTCTGCTGAGTTTCTTTTGGGCTGCAGCAAAAAAAAAAAAAAAAAAAGAGGAAAGCTCCAAGTGTGTGAGATTTAATGTGCAGACATGGCGCGTGCATGACTTCACACAACAAAGGACTTTTGTGCTCCGGGGATATCACAGGGAGAGCAAACTCAGACGAAATAACTTTAAATAACTGTTAAACCCAAAGAAATTGGCCATGACTGATTACAGTTTGGAGGAAGGCGCGAGGTGATGTACATCATGTGTCAGCCGTGTTTCTTACCGAGGCGGCCGTTTAAATGTGCTGTTTAAGCAGCCAGATGAATTTAACCTAAGCTGCGCTGAGGTGGTTTTCTCTGTAATAAGGACCGTCAGAGGAGTGGAGGGCCCCACCACTGGGCCGATCAAGTAGCGAGATTACTTCTGACATTTTCCTCCTTGATGTCTATCGACTTCATTTTGCCTAAAGTAGGATATGATTATTAAAATTGCAACCATGCGTGGTGAAAGTCATCTAACTTTCGTGGTGGGGTGGATTAGGCTGTTCTGAAGGTCTCTTTGAAGAGCAGATCCCTGAGGCTTTTCTCCAGCGGCCACAGCACATGGACAGGGAGGCCCTTTGTTACACGGTTGGCAAAGATGTCTGGGCAAATAAAAGAGAATGAAAGGATGAGGGTGATGATGCCCTTTCAAGAAACTATCCGCCACATCTCCTCAGTATTTTCCCCCGTGCCTTCGAAACATTCTGTCTGTCTCATTTCCTTCAGATGAATCTAATAAATCTTGCTTTAATCTGATTTTCCCTGCAATCATCTGAAAATGTGCTAGCATTTTGCACATTCTTCAATCAGTGGATAACTCAAGATAATTTCCGTCCCAGTTCAGACATTAAATGGCTGACAGACAACACTGGCGCGCGCTGCATCCGATGCATCCCCTGTTCAGCCACGCCGGTCCAAATCAGAGTTTACGCCTGTGCTACATATTGCATTTTCATGGGCTTGCTTTTCAAAAGCCTGGTGCACTGTTACTCCCAAGAGGTGTCTTTTGGAGCATACTGGAGTCGGCGCTAACATACAAGAGATGCGGGACGGAGGGAAGGTTTTTCAGGCTTCTACTGCAGCGTTCCTGCATTTGAAGAAATGGAACTGTCACTATGGGAAGGCAACATTCATACAGACTGAAATACCATCCAGAAATCCTGTCACAAAAAGTAGGTGAACGTGTAACTGAGCATCTTTACATCGTCGTGCTCTTCTCCACTGGGCCTCCATATATGTGAAGTTTCAGGCAGCAGAACAATAATTGCTTGCAGTCGAACACATGTGAGACACATCTCTGGGTTTAATTGTGGTTTGCATTTTTGTCCTTTTGTTTGTATTTGTAGCGCAGTATGTATGGGGGAATGGGGAAAGCCCACGGAAAGCAATGAGAACAGTGTTTTTGAAACAAAATATTCTGATCTAAGATTAGATCAGTCTTGAAAACTGCACCATAAAAAATTGTTGTCTGCTTGCACTTTATAATGCATTTTAACATGTTGAGTATTTCTGATGCAGTGTAAAGCCTCAATATCCAGTCTCTATTTGATCCCAAATCCAGGAACAGATCCATACAGTGTCTCCATCGAGCCAAAACGTCAGAGGACACTGAGCCATGGCGGTGCGGTGTTTCCTGGCACGTTTGCGTTCTGGTTGACTTCGAGCCAGAAGACGAATGGATGAGAAGGACACGGAGGGGCCTGTTGACACAAGCCAGCCTCGTCTCTCGAGTTTTTTTTTTTTTTTTTTTTTTTGGTTGAACTGTGTGGTCAGAATTGTTCCAGCTCATCTCGTCTCATTTCTGAACAGCTTTTATGGCCTCACACATCATCCTGTACACTTCGGCTCCAGACCCACTGAGAGTGTTAAGATGGCGATGACTCATCTGAAGCCTCAGCGTCTATTAATGCCAGGTTTTTTGTTTTTTTTGGGGGGGGGGAGGATTTTGTTGATCTCACCCACTGCATCAAAGCTTGTTCACATCTCACTTGACGAGCTAGAGGTGATATCTTAATTTGATGAGACAGAGTAGTTTCAATTCATCATTCTCCAGCTTTGGCTTAACCTTTCACTAAAACATATAAAGTCCCAAAAAAGCACATTGTGTTGTATTAAGCATGTGACATGGTGAAGATCAATTTCTTGAACACATCCTGCTGCAGCACTTCATTTATGTCACAGACCTTTTAACTGGCACTGTGCAAATGCCTACCAGTGTTAGGCGGGGGCAGTTTGTCTGTTTGTGCAAAGCTTTTATGGGCTTAATAAGTCTTTCTTGGAGGAGTGGGCCTATAGTTTGCTCATTTCAAAAGCCAGTAATTACATTACTTACAAAAAGTGCTCTGGTCTGGGATTAGTTGGCTTGTTGCAAGGGCTGGGGCTGGGAGGATGTTCGGGGCCCAATTGCACCTAACATTAATACTGAGCTTAGGTGATCCAGTCACTGAGATCTGATCGTTTAGACCACATTTGGAGGCGATCTGAAACACAGGTCCTTGACCAGCTCATATTTTGGACTGACTTTAGATTTCATAGATGTAACTTTCTTCTATGTAGAAAAAACACAGGGGGATGCTGACAATGCATCCACACTGCAACTTTTTTCAAAAAGAAAAATGAACCAATTTGTGTGATCAGCACATATTTTTTGCTTGACTATACGATTATTAGGTCAGTGTCCTAAGCTAAAACATAGTGTTCTCAGCACAGATTTTATTTGATTGAGTTTGACAGTTTGTTTGCTTATTTGACACCCGATAGTCATTTCCCCCCATAAACCAGCAAGTTTCTCCTCAAAAGTATTGACAAATGTCAGATGTCTGATTGTGTCAGGGAAATGCTAGAGTCTGACAAAGCGCTGAAAATGTTACTGTCAGATACGGTTCCACCTGAAGTCATTATGGAGAGAAGCTCAGACTTTGCACATTTTATTCATCACAGGTCCATCCTGTGATCTTCAGCCAGCCATGACTAAATGTGTCCACTGTTACAAGGGGAACAGTATCTGACGGTAATGTTTTCAGCTGTCAGAAAGCAGTATGGTACATAATCCTAAATACAATTGTGTTAAATCATAAAACCACACATCAAACTTGGAATCTATTTCATATTCCAGGAATGCTGTGCTCAGTGCAATGGGTTCCCAGCAGCTCATGTTTGCCCCATTACCTCAACCACCATCATAACTTAGTGGAGAACAATGTCCGTTAATGTTCTCGAGTGCGGATATTAAACGAGAACTGATTCACTGGTTTTTGAAAAAGACAGATCGGGCTAATAATAAAATGAGTGTAGGTGTCAGGTGTTACGGAAACTTCACTTCTCCCAGGTCTAATACTGCATCACTTGACATGGAAGCCTGTGGATCAGTGAAAGTAAAAGACAAACTTAAAGGACCACAAGAACCAGATTCAGCAGAACCTGACTGCTCGGCGCACAGCCACAGCCCGTGCTTCCCTCCGTCACTATTTTGAGGACTTTGAGAATGATGCCTTTGTCCGCCGTGTTTCCCTCTTCTCGCAGGCTGCTCTAAAAACACAAGGCGCCGTGCCGGTGCCAGAGAAAGCCATTTGGACATCTAATAGCTGCGGACCAGGGCCAGCTTAATGCAAGCCTTATTGTGATTACCTGATGTAATGACAGCCAATCCAAATACAGCCTGCAAGCCATTACCAGACGCACAAGAGGAACACATTATGTATTGCACTATGTCAGCCTGACAGAGTCTGAACAATGCAGCATGAAAAGGTTTCCACCCCCGTTTCTGTGACTCCTTAGGGGACGGAGAGGAACTGTTTAGGGCAGTTATACATCCTAAATGCAACAGCCTGTAGCTTTGATGGGGGGCAATAAGCCCTGAAAACTCCATCCTCAATCTAAACGTAAACACAGATAAAAGATTTGAGACATTTATCCGGATTTAGCTCTTAATCGTCAAAAATGCCATTTGGAATGTCTCAGGGCTCGTGTCAGGAAAATTGCAGGAAATGGTAACATAACTTCGTCATACATCAGTCTTGTCAAATACCTGGGAGAAAACACAACCTGAATGGTCAATTAGTTCCAGCTCAGGAACTTTTACTATTTATTACCGTGTGGTTTTTTTTGGGGGGGGGGGGGCTGATTGTGTTGGTCAGTGTGAATGACTCCGACAAACATGACAGAAATTAGAGGAGAATGTGCCACCTGTGAATGAGGCCAATCTTCCCTTTCGTGTTCAGAAAGAAAACACGGGGTGCACCTGATTTTCCAGCCTCACTCTTCCTAACTAAACTGCAACCAATTCACATCCAGATATGGTAGCTGTGTGAGGAGAGGGTTGACAGCCATCCAACACCTGCAGAGTCTCAAAACATTCTCGGCAGCAAACATCCCTCACTTGTTTCTTTTGAGAAAAACTACATATCAAGCATTTTTTCAGGTAAAATCTGTTCCATCTCTTGTCTGTTTGGCTTTAGATACAGCCCGCGGGACCCCCAGACCTCCTGACACTTCATAACTTAAATCGTTAATCAGGATTACAGCGACTATCTCATTACACATGAAGACTTGCGAGAGGGAGGGAATTCATCAGTTTATGCTTCTCTGCTCACCTCAGGAATGTCTTCGGAGAGGCATTGACTTCTCCGAAGTGCTTTATTCTCCTGGAGGCTCGTCAGACAACTTGGCTCGCTCGCTGCGGGACAGGATCTTTGCGTTTATCTCTAGAATAATTTCCCAGCTGAAACAAAGCTATCATTAATACCGCCCCCCCACACACTCTTGTTTCAATCTCTCTTGTGAGCGCTCACTTTCCTCAACCCAGGTCTGCTAAGGTGATTACAGCTGCCCCGAACACTTAGTCAGGCACCAGCTGGTTTCTTGAAGGAACAGTTCAGTATCTGCATATGAATGAAATGCATTAAATATTGTGAAACCGGAAATTTAAGAAAAAAAAAGATTTAAAACAGGACAACAGTACTTCTTTTATGTAAGGTTATTTTATTATGTGGTGGATGTGTTAGTTCTCAAGGTTCAGGTTGAGAGGCTATTGCGGTGGTTTTTGGAGAACAGAGGGAGGGGAAGGCACAAGGTCAGTCAGGGAAATGTGGGGTGAGGCTGCCCCAAATCACTGATTCATGGTCAGTTTGGCAGTTTATCCATCTAATGATACGGTTCGGAAACAGATCTGGACAGAAATTACATGAGGCACACTCCATTTAAGTTCTTCAGTTAAAACTTGAATCTTTACATTGTGTTGCTACATCATCACTGCTGACAACTAAAGGTCTGTTTCAACCTTTTTAACAAATCTGTATGAACGTGACGACAAATTTGAGATTGGTTTGTCACCTGAATTTGAAATGTTAAGACAATTTATATAATCTCTGCTTTTGCAGTAGTCAAGCACTTCACATTGACTTTTGCTTTAAATCGAGGGGTCCTCGTGTATTTTCTTGCAGTCAGCCTGCATGTTGGGTTTCAGTTTTTTTCAGCCAGTTTCTAGAAGCAGGAACTGAAGCCAGTGCAGTATTCAAGGGCAGCTTCACCCCCCGAGAGAGCGGAGGTATCCTGTTGCTGAGGGTGAGTGGAGGCAGTGTGGCAGAGGAATCATGTGATCACAGTGGGGGCAGTGCGTCCGGTCTTCTCCTGGAGCTGAGAGACCTTCAGGGCGATGTCTACCAGGGGGGCCAGCATCACCTGCGGCAAAGAGACACACAAATGCAAAGAACATATGACTTCCTGTACCAATCACATCAAGTTTGTACAGTGTTACACAAATGGTCAAAAACATGGAGGTGGTGGAAGGTGCATTTTATTACCTTACGATAGAGCCAGGCTAGCTCTTTACCCATTTCCTGTCTTTACATACTAGTCTGAGCTAAGCTAAAGGGCAGCTGGCTGTTGCTCCATACATTATCTCCCACACAGACATGATGGTGGTATCAATCTTCCTGTGCAACTCTCTCCAAGAAAGCAAGTGACAAATAATTTCTTTAATGTACAACAGATTTCAAATATGAAGCTTCAGTAAGATGTTGCAATTTTGTGGAAGGTCTACACTGACTTTCAAATATCCATGTTTATCCCAGCCAAACATGAGATCTTCCAAAATAAAATAATCTTTTGACAGCTACACAACTTCAGCTTTCAAGGTTTACACCACCGGACCTTTCATGAAAAAAAACTGGAGAAGGCCAGATATTGTTGATACATGAAACAACCTCAGTTGGCAGAAAAGTGAAATATTTGTTGCAAAGGGCTTCTTCTTTTCTTCAAAACCTGCTTATATCTGAAGTTCTCACTCTTGGTGTGTAAATCAAACCTACCCAACATCAGCCAACTGAACCATTAACCCACGGGCCATTTATCTGTCAAGTTATGATTCTGAAGCAATATGTTTCTGCTTATCTGTTCATTCAGGCTGTGTAAGCTCTGAAGAAGATAAAGGGCTTAGGGAGAACTTTTATCCACTTTTTTTTGCTCTTGTCTCACTTTCTTGTTCTACATCACCTCCCTGTCCTCACCAGTCAAAGCGGCTTTATGAAGTGTCGAGCTGGAACTCGCTTTCTTTATTTTTCCCCTGTGCTACGTTCCCCTCTCCTCATACTGGCTCTGATAAGCTGCCATAACTCAAGACTTGGCCAAACATCTCCATCATTTCCCACGTTGGATACAAGTTCTGGAACTCGTTTTTGGAGAGCTCCACCCGATGTTAGCTGGCTGTCCTGCAGGAGACAGATCATTCTGGCCAGTCTGAATTGTTTTCAGGCCCAAATGAGCTCACCTTTGACACGTTGGGGTGACAGACTATATTGATTTCATTCTTTCTTCTTACTTTTCATATTATAAATGTTCAAGAGAAACTGGTGCCGGTTACATGAAAGTTTATTTTCCTTTGTGATGACTTCACTGCCCAGTGTTTCTCTATCTGGATCTAACTGGCTGGAATTACTCCTTATTGTCCTGACCTGTGGATCCTGGTAAATCTTCTGGGGGTCCTTTTCATAGCTGTCTATGTAGAGCCTGATGGTTGCCCCCGCACTGCCTGTACCACTGAGACGGAAAATAATCCTGGATCCATCAGAGAAGATGATCCTGAGGCCCTGGGAGAAACAGAGAGAAACATCAAAGATTAAAATCATGATAAATTCAATCATACAGTTACTGGAAAACATGTGGGGGTAAAATGAATGAGGTACAATAAAACTGTTGTATGCTGATCGTGATTCATTTACAACAGTCTCTTCTGTATGACTTTACTATGCATTCAAACAAAATTGAATTCAGTTGATGGAATTAATGTAATATTAAAGATGGCAGAATTGCATCAAAATATTAAGGATTAATATACACTATATTTTAATGGAATGCATGTAGGGCTGCTTGGATACTGCAAAAATGCCAGTCATGTCTTTGGTTGATATTAATTTACTGAAGTGAACTGACAAAGAAAAAGCTTCTTGTCTTTTCAATGGAGATGTCATTGAGCTTTGAAAGACAAATTAAAAACTCACAGATTTTCAATTTAGTAATGATGCATGATGGATTCTTTGCAGCCTCTCACCTGGTTTTTGGACACACTGCCGTCCACAGGGTCTGTGTAGGCGAAGTTGTCAGAGAGAGCAACCTCGTAAGTCTTATCTCCTGAGGAGAACTTCTTTCCTTTGAAGGACGGGTCGAACATTGCTGTCTCCAGATCCTTGATCATCTTGTTGGCAGCATCTGAGTCGACCTCCTCGTAGTCGTACCTGGATGTGAAGTTAGACCAGATTAATGCAAAAATGTAATCTGGTGTCTAACTGGCATCAGACACTTGGTGATTTTTGATCATAAGATAATTGTTTTGACATAAGGGTTAATTATGACTTCCATACTATTTAGTAGGATGTTTCCTTTTTTGCAAAATTTTGATAAATGTTAATTTGGTCACAACAATCACAGATAAACCTGAAACTTTAGATAAAAGTCTAAGGACAGTTACTGTATATGATTAGCCCAGGCTGTGGATGCTGCATTTCTCTTAATTACCACTAGAAGGTGCCAGAGTAGCAGTCGAGCAACATACATCCCTGCATAATCCCAGCAGGATAAAAAAAGACATTCTTTCTATTGGCAACTGCTAGTTCATTTCTTTTGGGACTAAAGCTCACATTTCATGAACCATTCTACAGGGATCATTCCTGACCTGGTGAAGAAGTTCCTGCCAAACTTCTGCCAGTGATCTTTCATGATGTCCTCCACGCTCTGTTTCCTTGTGGCTAAGATTGACAACCATGCAAGCACCGCCCACAAGCCGTCCTTCTCACGGATATGATCTGAGCCTGGTTGGTAAGCAGAGAAAGAAAAGAGGGAATGGAGTGAATTAGAAGTACTGATTTGATTCATTGGAGATCCGGCAATATAAGCATGATGACATTCACTCACCTGTGCCGAAGCTTTCCTCTCCGCACAGTGAAAGTTTGCCAGCGTCCATCAGATTCCCAAAGAACTTCCAGCCAGTTGGAGTCTCGTACAGCTGCATCTGCATAGCTTTCGCCACACTAGAAGAAATTGGCACACACAATAAACCACATGAGAAAACGATCTGTAACTGAAGCGAGTTCAGCACTTTTTCAATTTACCCAAGAGGGAAAACATTAGATTAGCTGTTATATTGTGTGGTCTTTACTTGTCCAGGGCTCCACTTGTGGGCATACTGCGGGCCAGTCCTTTGACACCACTCTTCTGGAAGTAAGGGATGCTGGTGATGTTGGCAGCGATGACAGCCACTGAGTCTGAGGGGTTCACGAAAAAGCCATGTTTTCCCAGCACCATGTTACGGTCCTAAGGACAGGGACACAAGTACCAACAGGAGTCAGTCATAAAAAGCCAACAGGATATGTGACTTAAGAATATGTTTCCTGAGCTGTAGTACATTATTGTTAATCTGCAACTGTAAACTTTATTTACAGCACTTCTAAGGTTTTTTGTGAAAGATACTGAGTCCTTATGAATTATATTTTACACCTGACTCAGAGGCAAACGTTACATATTCCACAAGAGTATCTCAAAGCCTAAATCAAAATAACGTTTGTACAAAAGAAACCTAATACATTTTGAAGGTAGCCAAAGAATGACAAATTGACAAAGTATTGCTTAATGATTTCAGCAGATTTACTTACCATACTATCAATCCTGTTATATATTAAAATCCAGTGTGTTCACTTTTCACATAAGAAAAGTGTCAGGGGAAAATCTAGAGAGAAACAGCTAACTGAAAACATTCACTGTCCTCATTAAATACTGTGTGCCAGAGTCAAAATGACTTCAAATCAATCCCACCCCAGGACCATTATTTTGGTGACTCTCTCTACTCCATTAAACAAAAAAACAAAAAAAAAAACCTAGACCAGAGTTTATTAAATTCATTTTATGAGCTGACATCATAGAATCAAATCCCGTTCAAGAACTTCACAACTCTGCTCTCACCTCTCCTCAATATACTGTCTGATTAAACAGCTGCAGAATCATCTTCTAGTTGACTTACACCATCGCCATCAAAGGCGGCTCCGAAGTCATACTCTCCTCCTTTCATGGCGTTGACCAGGTCAGCAGCGTAGGTCAAGTTGGGGTCAGGGTGGTGGCCCCCAAAGTCCTCCTTGGGGACACAGTTGACAGCGGAGTTGGCAGGAGAACCCAGCTCTTCACAGACGATCTTCTTCACATAAGGACCAACCACTGGGAGGAGAGATAGAGTCTTGAAAAAAGGGACCTATACACTTTACTCAAAGGCTAGAGGGAGAGCAAACTCCTCTACAGTATTACTTATTACCAAAGAAGAGACTTGATACTCAACTTGGATAATGGAGATTGCTTTAAATATATACTATTTGACATTTAGGGACACCAGGTCCAAAACCACTTTTTGCAATCCAGTTTGCTGTCACAAAGGTCTGAAGCTGCAGTGGCCCGTTTCCTACCTCCATGCATAGCATCCAAGCGGACGTTAATGTGATTGGCTCCAGACAGAAGCTCCTTCAGTGCAGCAAAGTCAAAGATGCCCCTTAGCATCTCAGCATAGGCTTCCACGGAGTCCACAATCTCCACTGAGACAAAGAAAAAAGGAAAAAAAGAGAACAATTAAGATAGCATTCAGTGTCAAGATAGGCTTTGGTGGGGCTAACAACATGAATGGATGGATTAAATGTGTCTGACGGATTTCACAAGTGGCCAATTTCATTCAGTCATTGTTTCAGATGATGCAATAATGTTTAAGAGCAGCTAAGAGGCCGTCTGGTAACAAGACAAACCAGTATTTGCAACACATTGCAGGTTCCTGGTATTTATTTCCAACACTGACAGCGAGGAAATAAACGACCTGTCATAAACTGTTTCTCTTTCGGGTGAACTCAGGACTCTGCTCTCCATGCCATTTCACCTGTGAGGGGCTTGAAGGTTTCCACTTCAAAGGTCTGCTTGCCAATTTTGGAAAGATCCACTTTCAGCTCGGGGCAGATGTGGTACTCCTGCAGGCTTTTGCTGATCTCAAATATTTTGTTTGTGATGCCCTCTGGAGCGGGTCCTGGAAACAAAGTAGAGGCCAAGTGAGAAATGATGTTCTGAGAGAGGGACTGAGGCAAGCACAGATGATAATGTGGACAAAAAACTAGCAGGCATAAATCCCTTCAGTCTGTGACAACTGGAGCTTACTGGACCGCACAATGCAGCTTCATTCACCTCCACTGGAGATATTGTACTTGATGCCAAAGTCTCCATTGGGGCCTCCTGGATTGTGGCTGGCTGTGAGGATAATGCCACCCACTGCCTTTATCTTGCGGATCACACAGGAGACTGCAGGGGTGGACATGATGCCATTCTGACCAATCACCAGATGGCCAATCTGCAGAAGGGAACATAAACACAAGCGGATTAATGCACACAGGCATGTACAGATTTACAGATTCTGATCAAGGCTTTACACATTCTGCTTGGCAATGGTGAACTGACACTTCTTTGAAACAAAAGCGTGGCTCGTAAGTCAGCGTCCCATCCCTCTATGATTGTTTATACCTGATTGTTTTTGCATGTTGGCAGCACAAAGCATATCATGTCATTGAGTGACATTAAAAATCAGAGTGCAAGCTATGTGGCCACTGTCAACAGGTCAAAGTCCATTGTAATGATGCCACTGCTTTACATAACCCTACATCTATATATTGAAATTCTGAGTTTGAATTTGTTCTCCAAAACGACTTAGTGCACCTTTAAGGCTAAAATGTTAAAACAGCAGGATGGCCAAGGTTACATAATAGCACAATACATGCATCATGTAGATGACTATTTTAAGAACTGTGTGGAGGAACTCTTATTTAAACATGCTACAGTTGGCCTTGTGTAAACATGTGAACAGAAGGGCCCCTGTCAGTGCACATTTGGCAAAGCCAGTTTCTCCACTGCTTCATTTCCTCACAGCAACCAGTTGTGGAGAAACTACAAAAAAAAAACAACAAAACAAAACACCACACATCTTTAACCTACTGGCGTCGCTGACAAAACCCTGCAGCATTGCTCCTGCATTTACCAGTTGCTGCTTTGCATTAGCTGCAGAAGATGAGACCTTTCCTGACAGACAAGGTCACAGACTACAAACTAACATGGTGTCCTGCCCCAATGTGATGAGGCCGTCGTATGCTTGCAATAGCGTCTACTAAAGGCCACAGGATGGTAAAATCTTTGAGCAACACATAAAACGGAAAAGTACTACGTGTACCATTCATTCATCTTCCCGCAGCTCGCATCTATGCTCCAGACATATGCAGGGCAACGTGACTGGCTGCACGTTGCCTGTCACGCCCCCCCTCCAGCCCGCTTCAGTAACATCACAGTGAATGGAGCCGGTGGCATCTCCTCACAGCTCATTGAGAAACAACACAACGTCAGGCTGAAGTGCCTCTTTTCAGAGGAGTCCACTCTAATTTTGCTCATGTGTGCAGGCTTAAACTGAGGTCATCCTTAAAAGTCCTAAATGACAGGCTTTAATATCTTATGCTGAAGAAGAGACGCTGCCATTCGGTGGCTGCTGGTTGCGTTAAATGTCAAAGGTAATCGCCCTCACGTCCAAGAGGCCGCCTTCACGCACTTCATCCAAAATATCACGGCGGTCAAACAGGCACCGGAGACCATGCAGGAAAATCCAGCTGGGCGCTGAGGACACCTGTTTTTTTTCTTTTAACAGTACATGAAGGGTGCAGAATCATCGAGTTGTTTTCTAGTTTTAATGAGGACAGTCTTCCTCATAGCATAGCAAGTAGAGGCATGAATAACGTTACCACCCATTGCTCAATGTTCCCTGACCTGCAGAATGAATGAGGGGACGCTTGCAAGAGCATACAGCAAACTGTTTTGTAACAGTGCATCACTTCCACCGTCTACTGAACGCGTTTAAAACTAAAACTTAACAAACCTTTGACCACACAATCAGCTAACTGCATCTTAACTAAAGTGACTTATCTTCCGTTATCTTCCGCTAGCTAACAGTGCCTGTCACGTCATGATTCATTTGTTTACATTAGTTGATATAATTAATTGTTGCTGTTAGCAGTGAGTCACTCGGCGTCTGCTGCTAGTTTTCAATCTGCCAAATAGCCACACTAGCCCCGAAATATCACACAGTGTACAACAATGTCGATAAAAAAAACTGTATTGAAGACTAAAGTTGTTGAAACAGCTAAACTTGACAGCTAGCTTACGCTGCTAGCCGACATGCTAACTCAGCTAGCCCGCTGGGCGGTCTGCAGTAAATGTGGACAGTTATTCGCTTTAGCCACTGACCCCGTTGGCAGCAGCAATCTGAACGATCAACTGAATCGCGTCTTTCATGAAGAACCTGCCGTCCCCTCCCACCACCAGGGAGGCAGCCTGGCGCTCGGCAGGCTCGATGACAGAGATGGTGCTCTGGATGAAGTTTTCCGCATAGTGCTGGTTCTGCTGGAACACCGTCACCCTCTTCCTCAGACCGCTCGTCCCGGGCTTCTGGTCCGTGTACGGCTTCGTCTTCACTGTCGTTATCTTCACCATGTTTGACCCCCAGCGAGCACCTCTGGTCGCCCCGTGTGATCCGCAGTGTGGTCCAACGTGGAGGCGACTGCAGTGGCGGAGCAGCCACACGTACACAGCGGACAACTCCCCCCGCATGGACCCGCCCCCTCGGTTTAAAGGGCAAGTGGCGGCCACAGAGGGCTGCTCCTCAGTCACCATCAGGAATGTCTCACAGATAATGGCACTTTATCTTTACGTGGGTGTTGTAAATAAATAGATAGGCCTAAACAAATAAATTAATTGCGATTTTGCACTATGGTAACCTGATGGTGCACAGGGCCTTAGCCAGGATTTTAGAAGTACTAAGGTCCCCCTTGCATTGCATATCTCCCCACGTGGATACAACATACAAACAAACAAACAGAACGGAAAAAGAAAAAAAAAACAAGCAGGAACTGAATAAACAACAATAAAGAGATAAAAGATAGAATAAATAGATAGATGAAGATAGAGGGTCGTCTTGCTGGACCACAATACAATCCTATCCCTCAACACACCGCGGTGACCAAACACATGCAAGCCCACCTTGGTAGGGTTTGCTGTTTTCCTTGTGACTGTTGTGTCGCGTCTCAGTGTAAGCTATTAAAAATTGCTATGAAGAGTTCTGAAGTCTGTTAAGTAGTGCGTGATTTGAGGGGATGAGGAGGAATGTCATCCCCCTTGTCAAACAGCCATCCTCCTCTCCATCCTCCAGTAGTTAAGAAAACGCATGGAGGGATTGTTCAGTTGAATATGCTTCTAAGATCATTCAGCAGAGTTTTGCACATAACCTTCACAGTGGGCAGCCGGTGAGCCTTTAAATGGATCTGTTACTGTTCTGTTATTTGGTTTCCTAAAAGGGAGGTTGAAATGTTGATTAAAGTCGTTTGCACACTGCCAGCAATTGTATTCTGGGGAGAAATGCTGAAGCTGTTTGCTTGTGTTTCTGTAATTTTGGACTAAAAGTGGTAAAATTCCAAACATATTGATTCAGCATATGGGTACATTTTGAACTGCAGAATGTAAAGTCCTATAAAAGAAGATAAAATACAGAAGAGAGCAGAATGTCCTCAGTGGTAGTTCTGGTCCAGAAGATGCCAAATAACATTCACAGATATACAATCTAACTTCAAGCTTTGTGTCAGCTAACATCCACCCTTGAGCATGGTACTGAGGCCCTAACGTCTAAGGTATCTGACACTGCAGTCGTCACCTTGATATAGAAATGCCGGTGAAAATAACAGCCATTTCCCAATGATGGATTATACCTATTCATGGTGGTGCAGACGTTTGTGACCTCAACGTACCAAAGGTCCCAAACATACAGAGGGTCAATGACTGCAGGACTAGTTGTTCAAAGCTTTACACCAGCTAGAAGATCCATCTGCAAGTAAATCAAATGATTATTTTTCCTTCAAGTTAAATAGATGTATGTATCACAAAGTTACCCATTCAAAATGCTCAGACAGAAAGATATTGCAATTCAGAGCTCTATTAGAGTGAGAGAGTGGATTGTGCAGAGGAAACATTGTGAAACAGTCCACTTCAGGCCACGGCTGTTTGCCTGTTGCATCAGCGTGTTTGATCAATATAAGCAGAACAAAGTTTAACGTCAAACCAGCCAGTGAAGGGTGTCAAGGATATGTTGCTGCATGTGTTTGCAGGCAGTTGTTTCATTCAATAAGAGTATAACCAATGCCACACAAGTACCAACCAGGAGCAGAGTCATCTTACTCTCAGTTCTGTCAGTTTGAAGCATCACATTTACACATAAACCTACATCTTACTGACAAGTGATTTATTCCCTATCCCAGTTTTTTTTTGTGACCAATCATTTATTCGGAAACTCCTTTATTGTAACTTTTAAAGGGAAACATTGTGACTGGAATCATACAAAATAGCACAGCATGTTAAAGAAACACCACTAAATCTTTCTTTAAACACATGCAGAATGACAGTCCCAGAGAGTGGATATTTAATTTGGCACACGGCCACTGAAGCCCCACTGCCCCGAGCAGTCAAGTGTTACTAAACTTCTGTGTTGGGAAAGGAAGAGCAGACAGGGGCTCTGGACATTAAATACATCTCACATGTCATGTGACATTTAGTGAGCTCGCTCTACTGTTTCAGTGTGAAAGTCAAAGGGCAAATAATGGTCTGAGAGATAAAAATAGGAGGTCAAGCCCGCTCTCGACTGGAAAGGCCAAGGGCAAATAAAGTTTAGACCTCAGCGCTATGCAAAGGAATGCATTTCATTGCCAATCCAAAATCCCCACAGCAGCATACTGTATTGAGATTATGGAGAGTAGCTGCGTAGTGACATAGATTTCATTCAGGCTGATACAGACTGAGTGAAAGAACTGAGATATCCTTTATTTACATGTAAAGCGTAACCAGTAAGCACAGGTCAGAAGTTGTCTTGGTCAAAGGCAGACTACATTTGATTTAAAATGAACACGAGCACCGTTTTAAGAGCATTTAATTATCTGTATTTCAATGTGAAGGAAGTCCTAACAATATGTCTGGAGCAGTACTGAAAAAAACATTGAAACTATTGTCATCCATCATCCTAAATGTTGAGGAAATATTCACATTTGATTCAGTCCTTATTGCAACAAATGATACCAACGGGATGTTCAATCCGCCATCATTTCAGTTTATATCTGTGCATAAAATGTTGCTGTGTTTGGTGGAGAGCTGCAAGAGAAACCGGTTTCCCATGATTCAGCTGACAGAAATCTACTGTGGCCGACTTTTCAGGAAAGGGTAATTCAAATACTGCAAACCTGTCTGCTTACCTAAAATCACACGGAAACATCCGTGCATGTGTCTTTGTTTTATTCATTTCCTCTGAAGACATGATGTTGATGTGGGGCACAATGGAAGCTTTGCATTCAAAAGCATAAAACCACAGACAGAGCAGTTGAAAAAAAATCTGCAACAGAAAATATTTATTTAAATCATATTTACATCTACACAAAGGAAGTGGTAACAGGGTAAAATGTTTTTTAAAGTAAAACACAGGAAAATAAAATCTTACCACGTTTGTTTTGGCTTTATGATCACCTGACTGCACAGTGACATGAAAAGTAGCTAAAACCATCCTTTATTTGACTGTGATTGATGTTTTTGGAGCACCTAAGTTTTTTTGCATAAGACTACGCGAAACATGAATTTTCAAATTTTAAATAACACGCCATAAGACACATGAGCACACCTTTTTAGATATTTTCTTTTTTTGTGATTAAATCAATTGTCAACAGAACACAACGACAGTCTTAATTTGAAGGATAAATTATGAGTAAACAGGTCATTTTGTCAACGTAAGTCCATGCATTGTATGTATATTAACTGTTATTTATTGTTAATGGAGTTCTTACTTTATTTACATTAACTATATGTCAAACATACAAAGACACAACCAAACAGTAATATCCATTATCATCTGTACTTCACCACTACAGTGACCATCTCTGTCTTCCATCAATGGTCACTGAGCTTCTGAAACTCCATTCTTCCCGGTGCACTTTGTTGGAGCTGCAGGCCACAAGCAGGCAGAGGATCTCAGCTCCTGGTCTGACATGTAAGGCTTTACAAAACACACAGGTAATCTCTAAAAAATGTTTTTTAAAAGTTAAAATGTTTAGACAGTGGACTCTTTGGACCTTGTTACTTACGTATAGTAAAACGACACATATCGATCATTTGATCCAACCAGTAACAGTATGTAGGATCATTTCTATTTATTTTGTATCCTGTATGAAACCATTTGTAAGCTTTGCCTATCCCTTTTCTGTATCACTAGCTTTGACAGCGGGCTTTGAATTCTAGATGGGAGCACAACTTTAGGTGCAGGGTAGTATCGTCTCCACACAGCTGTAGGTCCAGTCCTGTCTGTCGTTGATGGGCAGGACGTGTTGGCACACCTAGAAGACAGGACACACTTCTTTGTATTAGTCTAGTTATTTCATTCCATTGTGCCACCATATCAATTATAATAAAAGCATTTTCTCATCCAGAATATACAATTAAACTGTGCAACTGAATTTAGTATAATAAATCATTTTTAAGTTATGGTTTAGGATCTTTTTCTTTTCATGATGACCAACACAACATTCTTGTTAAGACTTCATACCATCTTTGTCCTGGCTGGCACCTCGACAGCGAATACACTCATTCCTCTGCTGCTGCAGCAGTTCCTGCTCTGCTCATTGTTCACGTGGACAGTCACTTTCTGGTTGGTCTGCAACACATCAGTTATTGTTCACTTCACTAATTGGCTTTCTTAACGTGAAATCACATTACATTATCATCAGATTATTAGATACACAAACAGACAAACAGTGCAGATACATAATTAGGACTCTGTAGTAAGAAAAAATGGAATATTTTCTTTTTGTTTATAATAATTAAATGAATGTGCTTTACTAACATAAAACTAGAAAGAAAGAAAAGAGATAAGATTATCTAATCCACATGCACCAAACTGTTGCTATGTTTTGGACACAACCAGAGGTTTTGTGGGTGCTGGATGTGTTAACCACTGCCTGCTTATGACTCCACAAGCCACTACTGTCTTTCTAGTTGAACTGTGAGGTCATCAGTCGATATAAAACAAAATCAATGACAAATCAACACCTTAATGGAGACTTAGTAAATTGTAGAAAAAAGGTAACAATTTCTCCTGTTCAGCTCCTTTGTTATTAGAAGATCATTCTTTCTGAGCAGCTCCTGTTGCCATGAGAATCAACACGATGGCTGCATATCAATTACAAACAGGGCGAATGGTCTCTGCAACCATACACTTCAGACAGTGCCTAATGCAAACACTGCAAAGTGTTTGTATTACCAGATTCTAAAAATAGACTGATATAAACAACCTGATGTTCTGTGCTTTGAGTAATGCAGTGTACAGTTTGGGAAATAATGAGTTAATTCTTTCATTCCTTTCATTTTTCTTCAATTTCTTTTGTGTATAAGGCACCTCATGAAATGATACAATAGATTATTAACTTACAGTCGTCATTTCAAAGTTGGACTATCATCCCTCTTGTGGTTATTAGATGCATGGCAATTTGACAATCACACTGAACTAGGAACTAGGCCTTCATTTTCAGAATTACGCTCTAACTGCACAGTTAGATAATCACGTCTACACAAAGTCTGTCATCTACTGTACCTTGTTGGCTATGAGGGAAGAGATCCTGTGTTCTCCTCTGTAGGTGTAGATAAAGATGTTGTCTTGTCCCCTCAGTGCTTTGGCCCCTGTCCTGGTTGTGATGGACTTCTGCAGGGCCTGGTTCAGAAGCTTGGGGCCTGAGTCTAGACTGAGTGGCTGGATGGATGGCTGAGTGCCCTCACAGTAGACGTCTATCTGGAACGGACAAGCCTGACAGGGTGGGGTGGGGGTGAAGGAGTCCATTCAGTTAGTTCTCACACTTAGTAGCCTCTATGCGTTTCTCTCAGTATTCACGTGTATTATCCAGTGCTTTTGTACACAGTAAGTTTTGTAAGGTCATTGAAATCAAGTGTAGGAAACAGAAACAGACAATTCAATGGCTTGTTGTGTATTTTATCAAGCACAAATGTCTCCCTGAGTAATCCCTCAATTACAGCATATTAGGATTATATTACATCATGATATAATACACGTTTTTAAGTGAGAGCAGATGTGTAAGCTTACATCTACTAGCTCCAGCATTCGGTTGTAGCCCATGGCTTCCAGGGTGACCCACAGGTCAGCAGGGTCTCCATCTTTCTCTGTGGCCTCCATCAGGTTCAGCTCCATGAAGCCCTGCCGTGTCAGCTGGTTCTTTCTCATATCAAAGTTCTCTACATGCCCAACAAAACAAGTAACGAAAGCCACAGTTGAGCCTCTGTCTTACATTTTATTTCACCACAACTTTACCTAAAATTTGAGAGTGCAGGGTAATATTGAGAATGATTACCTTTGCAGACAGCCCAGGCGTCCTTGTCACATTTCTCTCCGCTGGTCCTCAGCTCGAAGAAATTGTACTCCTCCAGACTGAGCAAACCATTTCCATCCATGTCGATCACCTCAAAGATGTCAGACAGCACCTCCCTGTGGCACAGAGGGAGCAGCACAGAGAAATGTCACATAGGAAGGTCCAAATCTGCTTTTCAATCGTCCATCCATCCATCCATCCATCCATCCATTCATTCCACAGCTGTGGAATCTGAAGGAACCAGACCTTCCTCACAAATGTGTTTCAAATCACAGACTCAGTTGTGTCTTTTACCAGGCTGAAAACCTGATGATATCAAGACATTAAAACACAATCTCGAAGCTACTAATCTTCTGTGATGTGTTTTTATTCGCCTGATGGGGGAATGAAGCAGGCAAATACATATATACATGCACACACTCACACTCACCTGAGCTCTGTGGTGAGGTCTAGTTCTCCAGCGTCCGTCCTATAGACAAGCTCTGCAGGTTTATTAGAAAGGCTCTTTTTGCTTCTTTTCTTTATTTTGCAGCCACTAGTGAAGGGAAGCAGGTAATAAGTCCCAGCATTCAGTTCTCCTTTCCAGACATACTTCTGTAGGAACATGGGGTAACAAAGCATGTTAAAAACACTGAGCATATCCTGGACTGTAGTCAAATCAGGTTTAAACTCTAGGGCATCAGAAATGGCTACTGTCAGTGGTGGAACGTAACTAACTATATTTACTCAAGTACTGTACTTAGTCGAGTAAAGTGAATTTTTACACTGTATACTTCTATTCCACTACATTTCAGAGGGACATGTTGTACTTGAAATGTTGTACTTGTTCTTTTTTTCTTTCTCTTACTTCTTAAGATAAATAAACTATTAAAAACCCCTCTTGGAGTAGCTGGGAAATGCACTGTCACAAAGCTTAAGACATGTTTTTTTAGAGAAAAGATAGTATATATCATAGTATCGTTCTCAAAGGACAGCAACGCTACAAACATATGATTATCTTATAAAAAATTATGCACTGCAGTAGATTAAACTACCCAGCAGTATATCTAAATATTGCTAATCATACTTCCATACTTCTATATTACATATAATATTGAATTCAGGCCTTTATGGTATTCCTAAATGAATACTGAATATCTTCTATTTAAAAACAGCATTCAAAGGCAAATATTTGACAGAAAAACAATTTTGGGGACTGATTCAAACTGAATATGAAGTGTTTTTGTACATGTACATCCCTCAACACACACAAACGTACTTCTTTGTCTTTTGACTCAGTGAAACACACAAACGTTGAGTCTTCTTTGGTTTCGCCAACTGATGTCACAAAAAGTCCCGTGTCCACGGTCATCCATGAAGACGGCTTGTCTGAAAAATAACAGAGATAACAAAAAATGACAGGCTTTTGAATAGATTACACTATAACACTTTGTTGAAAGAAATAAAAACCAAACCATGTGTTACATAGAAAACTAACCAATAAAACCTTTGATATAACATATCTAATAATTGATCTAATTTAATTTGAATAAATGCAGGTTCATGCAGTCTTTTCTCCAACCAAAAAAACTTTAGGAGATGGTTTGAACTTTTATCTTTGTCTCTACTAAAACACACACATCTTTCATGATCATCAATCCACTATCTGTTATTGCCTGATCAAATTTTATGAATGGAACTGTACCCTCTTCAAAAATAAGCATACGCTGAGCTGGGACACAATCTAGGACATTTGCTATTAAATCTGACCCATTGCCATACTGTGTAAAATACAGTGCAGGGGCCAATATGGGAAGTCGGTTACCAGTGTGGTCTTTTTGTTTGTGATTCACAATCTGAAAATGTCACAAAAAGCACCCTTTGCAACTTTGGCTTTACACTATTCCATTAAAAACAGTGGTGGAGACAGGGTGCAGAAAACAGGATAGCAAGAATTTAAATGAATCCTGAGGTCCGAGTCTGAATTGAGAATCCTTTAGAGGGAGCCGTCCTGTTTCTAGCCTATAATAACACCACTGTGGCCAATATAGTTATCACTTTTTAACCATTTTTTTGAATACAACAAAATACAGGGCCAGTACCTGGTCTGTGGCTGAGGCTAAGTGGTTGGATTGTTAGGTAGACGTTGGTCGTCTGCGGGATATGGAGCTGGTACTGCAGGGAGCTGATACTCCCATCATCCTCCAAGAAGAAACAGCCCTTCACATCACTATGCTGCCACTCCTGGAACAATGGATTACATTCTGCTTAACAGCAGTCCCACCACATTCATACAAACTTAACAGTGTGACAAATAGAGCTGAAAAATAATGACGGCTAATGATTCCAACGCCTTAGCAGACCAAGTCCCAGTGCTTTCTATTTTAAGCCCTTTGAAGCATCGTATTCAGTCTATTATGTTATGCGTTTCACAACATATTTTAATATGTGTGGTCTCTACAGATCCTGACACAACTCCAACAAACTCTTTTGCTGCTTGACAACAAAATGCATTTATTCATTCAACAGAAACCAAAACTAATTTGCAGTTCCTATTAAAAGGGGGATTGATCTTGTGATAGGGGAAGAATATTTTGGCATGAAAAAGTGAATTAAGCAGTCAATCCCAACAGTGACATTGCTCGCTTGATTAACAGAAACTGCCGCTTTGATAATTACCACTCCAACCTTCCGGGGGCATATTCATTATTACACAATCTATGTCAGCTCAGCAGCACATAAACACTTGTTATACTCATGTCGATCCAGAGGAGGGCAGAAGTGTTACACTGTGTTTCAGCTGAAGGTGAAGGAATCTCCCTTCTGGACCTGATCCGGCAAATTGGAGTCCATTTAACTTTGATAAATACAGACTTTTCAATCTTGGGCTGACGGTCATTCAAAACTATCAAGAGGCTACTTGGGCAATATTTATGAATCCTAATATTTTTCTCATTTTGAAATCCTGTTGTTCCTTTTTCTGGCAGCACGACTGAAATGAGGTAATAATTTGAAATTGAACAGGAACATCAAAACAAGGAAGTTTTCCTTCCACTCATTGGAGACACATTAAATGAAAACACAGTTGGTGTGGACACACAGTAAGAGGACACTGAAGGGCCAGGCGCGTCTGGAATAGGCTATATATCCTTTTAGTGGACAAATAAATCACCAAGTTAAACAAAGAAAGTCCCATAAAGACGGAGCATGTCACTCCTGCAGAGAAAAGCCATTTTCTCCAAGTATTTATCTTGGGCTGTGAGAGGCATAAAAGATCAAACCATAACACTTCAGTGGTTTGTCCAGACAATATTAAATGAGGGAAATGGCCATGGGCACCCATCCACTGCTTAAAGACATCAGAATTAATGCCCCCATAGAGAGAGGGTCAGCCTGCAGACTAATACAGGCGCTGTCACCTGCTCCGGCCACAGGGCTGATTTACTGCTACTCGGAGAGGGTCGCAGGACACCAAACCAGCCACAAACACAATCACACACAGACACACACACAAACACACATATTTTAACCATTAACCTTATTTCATGATTCTTATAATTAAAACCAATACATACAAAACTAATCCTGAGAATAAATAATATTCCTCATTGGTTATGTCTGTATTCATGATGACACATTTGATTCCCCCAAGAAACACACACACACACACACACACACACACACACACACACACACACACACACACACACACACACACACACACACACCCCTCTACAAAAACACAGCCTACCCTCCACCACCTCCCAATTATCAGCCTGTGGCAATATAGCAGCCAATAAAGCGAGCAGAACTTCCCTCAGAGGTAATCTCTGGACACACATTCTTTCACCTCCATGATGTCTGGCCCTTTCCAATCTCAACACAGTGCTTGGACCTGAGTGATGGAGCAGGGGGCTCTTATATTTATTTTTTAATTTTTTTTGCTGCAAAGCAAACCAGCCAAGGTTAAGCCAAAAAGAGTGAAAACAAAGAGCGCGGGATCAATACAGTGTATATCTATCCACCCTGGGCTAAATTCGCCCATCAGAAACACTGGGCAACAGCGACAGTGGGAGAGCAGTGGGGCTCAAAGGTCCTGGCTATCATGGAGCCTCTCATTCAAGCCCCAACAGTGACTTTTTCAGGTTTTGTCAGAGCTGGTGATCTTTCAGAATCATAACTTAGCATGTTGGTTATAAAAGATGATAAACATAAATTGTTAATTCAATGGATGAGTTTATTTCAAAGAGCTAAAAGACTGAGTAATTAATTCAGGGTCATTATGACTATAGAGATGGTTACCTGTAAGCCTGAGGGTTCTTGTACTTTGCTGGTCTTGGTGCTGCTCGACATCATAATGATTGGGTTGGACAGGGACGACCGCCTGCTGCGAGCGGAGGAAGGACGAGAGGATGATCGGCTGTCTGAGACAAATCAGAGAAACACATAAAAAAAACAACACGTGCTAAAACAATACATAAAGGTTGTTAATGAATAAATAAAGTTGGCATCTCTTTATATTATGTTATAGATATTAACCATTCACTAGCTCCCTCTCAGCAGGCATATTAGTGACATACTGGCGCTTTATTTTTCATTATAAAGTGTTTATAAATGCCTAAGTCTGCATTACCATATTATCACTACTAACCCTTTTAAAGCTGATATCTTCACTATATTCCATTAAGCTAAAAGTGTTAGTGGGCGCCCTGTGAAGCAGGTGTACAGGCTTGAGGGTGTAAATACTGTCTTTTTAAATCAATTAAATCATTGAATTTGTGCTTTTTTTTTGGTTGTTTCTTTGTTTCTTTAAACCGGTTTCCATCCATATCAGTTGTTTTACTGTGAAGCTCCAAAAATGTAGACTACAAATCCTTTCGTGACTTATCTTCAGCATAGCGGTGTGTAGACAATGACAAAATGTTCATTTATTCATTATCATTATTCATGTACAACAACTTGCTTACTGTCATTAAGTAGTATTTAGGACGTTATTGAGGGAAAAGTCTTTGAATGGCACAGCATTTGAAAAATGTGGTAATGCAGAACATGGAATTAATAGGTGCTTTATAATGACTACTAATGTGCCTGCTAATACGCAACTGGTTGATGGTTAGTATGTGAACCTTAATATAAAGTGTTACCATTGAGTCATAATATTGCTGAAACAGAACAGAAAGCTCAATCGACTGAATGACAGATTAAGCACAGCCCTCCCCTCTCCAGACAGCAAACACACTTTGAAAAGAGAGATGAGGTGCACAACATAATTGACACTGCAATCTGTCTTTTCACTAAGTCCACTCCAGAGTTCCAGTGAAGAGAGCTAGTGTGCATTTGGGTTCTGAAAATGTGTGATCTCAAGTTAAACTTGCTTTTAATTAATTACGGTGGCCTTTTAAATCACAAATGGCATAACAGCACCCTTTCAAATCCATTATCTCGCACAACTTTTTTCCCCCCCTAACACTAATTGAAGCCTGAAAATATCAATTCACTAATGAGGGCTCTGATTGGTTCCAAGTCCAGGAAATCAAGCTGTGAAGTAATGCGATGGGCTTACAAGCAAATTACCGTCGCAGAGAAATAAATAGACCCACTGTCAAGGTACGTGTCATGGATCTATTTTGTATTGATGGCGGTATTTTAATCTAGACGAAGTGGTAGCTGTTGTGTGAAAGTGGACAAAGATGCAGTGAAACATGGCCTAACAAAAGCCTCAGTGTGAGTTTATAGCAAGTGTTGCTCCAGCACAAAAACTGCAAGAGTTGAACAAAATAGACCAATTATCAAAGAGACAGCGTGGCAGTTCATCAATTTACCTAACTGTTTGCCAAAACATGTTAGTCACAAAACACCTGATGCATAATAAATCAGTATCTCATCAATTATTTGTAAAACAATTAGCAAAAATTGTCCCATGTACTCAGTTCTAACATATTTCTCAAGGTTGTAATGGTTTATACTGACAAATGTGGGGGCAAATGAGCAGTCAAAACTGTTTTTGAGCTCCAACAATAACCCATTCAACACGTGCGCTCACATCTCATCTTGTGCCAGAGTCTTGTTAAAATGTAGCGGGTATAAATCAATACGTGGGAGCGGCACAATAATGTGATAATCCAGACAACTATGTGGGAGCTCATTTGTTTTTGCAGTAGTGGTCGAGCGGGCCCTCCTCTCGACCACCGTCTAATCCCTCATCAGTTCCCCAGTGAGAAGTGGTGGAATCCTCCAAATCAATAACATGAACATGGACTGACCACTTAAATCAACCCCATCTATCTTCCCACTGTGGGCCTGTCCCTTGCTTGCTCATCCAGGATCTGTGTTCTTCTCTTTCCTCAAAAAGCGGGTTTGAAAGTGCGAAAAATCTAATTTTCTTTACATCCACCTTCCACTAGGTGAAGGTGCTGTCTTTTACAGAAAAAAAAACTCTGTGGTTCATTATCCTTGGTTGCAGACGGGTGAAGCTCGACTTGATGCCAGTCCTTGTTTGTTTAAGCTGTGAAAACACAGTTTTGGCAAGAGCTCTAACTCAGCAGCCATGGTCGAAAGGCAGCATATTTCATCAGAGCAGATGGAGCTTTTGTCAATCTCTTAATGGCAGAAATGATTACCCAAATCACAACACTTTACTGTCTCCTCCCTCCAAACAAGCTGCCCTAATTGTGTGGCTATTATGATGTATGGCCTGTCTTAATGAGGCGATTTGTCACAGGGGGAGCGAAAAATCGATCAATAACAGAGCTATTATTTATTCATCAAAACTAATCGGTGAGGCGTATAGGGGCAAGCAGTGTGTACCGGTGTGCAACTATAAATTGGAATCAGAAGTATACTTGGTGTGCAGTCTCCATCGGCTGCTACTTTGGATCTGTAGATGGTGTTTCACAGACTGACAATGTGTTTAGGAGTTGTACACCGGGAAGATATGAGCATGTTCATGCAAAAATAAGGTCCTCTCCTTTTTTTTCTCTCTTATTTAATGTTTATTTATACATACATCAGACGTTGATGTTTCAATCTTATGTTTTATGTGAAAGTCTCTCCGATGGTAGGAAATATATCTTTTTTTTTTTTTTTTAAGTATTTTTTTGGCCTTTTCTGGCTTTATTTGATAGTACAGCTTGAAGAGTTGGACAGGAAACAGGGAAAGAGACGGGGAGTGACACGCAGCAAAGGGACCCGGGCCGGGAGTCGAACCCGGGTCCACTGCAGAGCCTCGGCACATGGGTCGCGCGCTACCGACTGAGCTATGCGGCGCCCCAGGAATATATCTTGACTGAGAAACATGAGAGAGGCAAAAAATCCATATTTACCATTGTGGAATTGCTATTCGTGTTTTAAACTTTCAATGAATATGTATAACAAGAAACCAGAACATGCATTGCATGCTTGACTGTTATGCTGGCTCTGTTGTATGTTAGATTCTTCATGGATGTCCCATGTTTTACCTTTCTTGAGTGTTGTATCTGAGTCTGTCCTTGGTGTTTCTGGAGGCTGAGGCAGAGTCACTGCGGCCTGCGATGCTGCTGCTGCTGATGACGTGGAGCTCTTTGGAGGGCTGTATGACTGACTGCCAAAGTTCTGTCTCTTCAGCTTGGCATTAGCTTCAAGCCTCTCCAAAAGAGCCATCTGACACTGCTCCACTGTAGACACAAGCAATCTGCAGAACTGACAGCAACAGGAAACCAGTAGTAAGACACTGATATATGAGGATGTTCTGGGGGAAGAAAAGGGGTCAGAAATGCTTTATATCTTGGATGGAGGTAAGGACACGACAAGAAATAAGGACTTCTTTTGCCATTTGCATCACTGACACTCTGCATTTTATGTGAACTTCATTCAACTTTTAAGATAAATGAAAGCAGTCACTTCATACTTGTCTTAACTTACTTCTGCATAGTCCAGTTTCCCATCTTTGTTGACGTCCAGTAATGACAAAATAGCATTCACCTCTTCGGTGGTCATTTTCTCTCCACTCTGGAAGATGCAACATATTTTTTAATTCTGAAAAATTTGAAGCCACAGCCAATCAGTGATTTTTAGTCATTTTACATTTAGGCACTCTACATCTGAAATACAACGGTTGTTGAGTTACAGTAGTGCAGTTGTATACTGTTGTATACCTTAACATGAACCTAAAACAGTACATTGAAACTTGATTTGTCAGTATACAATCTTGTAAGCAACTCACATTGGTGAGGGCCTTCTCCAGTTCACTGTGTGAAATGTAGCCGTCTCCATTCACATCCATCTTTTTGAAGGCTCTCAGCAGCTCAGTCTCCTCAGTCTTCTTCTCACACTTAAGAATCTCACAGAAGTCGTCAAAGTTCAGTTTGGATGTTGTCGAGGTCCAGTATTTACTGAGAGTTGCCTGGGAAGGATTTCTACCTGCCTGCTGGAGAGCTAAATGGGAAAGAACACTGAGTCTACAAGAAGCAACAGGTGATGGCAGAAAATGTGGCAAGGCTGTTTGTTTTTCTCTTCTAATGGCTTTTCTAACATGCCTTTTGAATTTCTGGTAATTTTTTTGAAACATGTAATTAATATACTGTGTTTTTGCAAACTGTAACATCTGTACCACTGATTACAATAGAAGTCAAAATGCACCTCTCTTTTATTTCGCCTAAAGTAGCTTCAGAGGTCAAGAGGCAAGATTCCATGTTTTTATTCTATAAAATAGAAATGTTCAAAATGTACTGTGCATCACTAAATCACATTATATTTTGGGAACTCTGGAATCACCACTAGATGTTCTCAGGGACTGATTAAATGTATACCGTATGAACAGCATCGTTTTCCGAATAACCACCAGTAGGTAATAGAGGTTTAAGAGTTTAAAGAGAATAGATTTGAAGCTTTTTGTTTCCAGATTTAATTACTCCAAATCTAACTATAGGTGTTAAAGAAACAACACGGAAATTAAATCTCTAGAAGACTGAGTTTTTCTCTGAATGGGGAATGGCACATGACACTGTCTAATGAACAAACTATTTAGCTTAGTTAATAGTTTGACATTAGCTTACCACGACATAGCTGCTGTTTCGAAGAGATATTCGTCAAACTAGATCTGAACACAGCTAAGTATGCGGCTCTGCAGTGCATGTAGAAAGCCTCTTCTTCATCAGAAGGACGGGGTGAGTCTTGAAAAGACATCTTTGGAAGCAGATATCGACCTGGTTACCGTTAGCTAGCACTACCCAGCTAAGAAACCAGGCGACGGCCAATTCGGCATCTAACTCAGACTAAATTATGTTATTTTTACTTTTTTGTGATACTTTACAATAACCCGAACGCATGCCACGGCGCATTTTATTTGATAAAATTCGCGTTAGCGATGACACTGAAACACCGTCGCTATCTGCTGTCTGTTGCTAGGTAAACAAAAACCCATCGGTGTTCACTTAAAACGACACTGAAGAAACAAACCTTAACATTTCCCGTTGCTTAAAGACTAATGTGATGTTGTACTGGACCCCTCTTTGTAAAATAGATAATGTTAATGTTTAAATATAAATAATGGTATGTTTTTTTATTCAGACTGTTGCGTAATAACAGTCGTTTTCGCAAGAAGTGGGCGCGGAACCTTGTAAAGGCCAGCCTATGTCTTACACGAACTGTTGTGAGTGTAGCAAAGGCGGCAGTTTCATAAATTTGCAACAAACTTCTGCTACGACGGTTTTTAAAAAATGCCGTGAGTATTGTTCACTGTATCGTTTGTCGCATTGATTTCTAAATTCAACCGCACGGTAACTAATAAGACTTTAAATCAGAAATATGTAATGTAATGCACCATTCACGCAGCAAAGTATATAATAATCACACATGACAGCTAACAATATATACAATATTAGCTAATTTGTGTCCGAATTAAGCTAACAGCGTGGTTAATTATTAGGGATTTTGTGTGGCCTTTTCCTTATGTCCAAGAACTGTTGGGGTGTCATTACTATTTTCCCCATAGAAGTACTGTATTTTGCTGTAGTATATCGTATTATTAAGGCATACTGAAGATTCAAGTAACCAGTAATTAGTTGTTATACTTCAACAGTGTGAGAAGAGCTCTGCATATGGACAATGCCCATAATGTAAGTAGATAAATGCTTGTTATAACAGGTGTACCTGGCAATGTTTGTAGTTTACTGATCTCCCATAGCTGATATACTGTTATCTCATTTCTATATAAAATAATGTTTTTAAAGTATAACATTTAGGCTGCCTGTTTTGATTGCATGTTTTAATTTAACAGCACCCAGCCTCCAAAGTACCAGTACCTGCAAGAAACCAAGCACCTTTGACTGGGACTGCCTGCTCTCAAGCAGGTTTGCTGACAAATGTCTTTGCAGATGTTGTCTCAGGCATGTCAGTGTCTGTGACAAAAGCTATCCTAAAACCGATGAAGCATTAGCTACACATAAGAGCAGGTCAAATGAATTTAGGCCATGTACATGCTTGTGTAAAATTGGCCTTCCAAGAATTGCTCTGACATAGTGGTCATTGTCTCGTGTCTAATGTCCGCTTAGTCCATTCAGTCATGTTTCGACTGGTTGTAAAAAAAAAACCAAAACAACAACCTGTGTGTTGTCTTGCACACATGCGCAGAGTCTGAAACCGGTTCTATGTGCTTTGATCACAACTTGTGAAGACCAGTCCTAACAAGTCAGCTGCAGTCGAAATGGGGCTTTTGACTAGAACGTCAGATGTTATCTGGGCATCAAGTGGCTGAAGTTTTGACCTACAGATTGTGTGACTATGAAGCACTGTGTTGCTTTCAGTCACCTTATTCTGTGTAACTGACCATTTCAAAAACTAAATTTAAACATTTTATTGTGTGTAGTTTTCCTCTCGTGATCTTCTGATATTGAAATTGCTACAAAATTGCACCACCAGATAAATTACCTCAACCCACAAGCTCCACAAGGGGTTGTTGTCCTTACTGAATTCTTTAGGACTATTTAGATTATTTGGATTATTTTAACTTTTAAATTCAGTCATACTGTTATTATTGTAATCCTTCTTTGGTGAATAAAACTTGTCAGTTCAGAAAGCCACAGTAACTTGCATATAGGCCAGTGTTCTGTAGATTGTGTTATTAAGGATTTGGTTCTTAATCAACAGGCAAGACCAAAGTCACAAGACATGAACAAGAGGTCCCAGAGACAGAATTGGAAAAGTGAGTATTTTGGTCACAGCTTTTGCTTTTCCCATATTTTAGAGTATTATTTTTGTTAACAACTTATATTTTAGGCTGTAAATTAAGTTTATTCACCGGTAACTGTCAATACAAAAGGAGCTAAACTAGAGCAGAGAGTTAAAGGGTTACAGAGAACTCCCTTTTATGAGTTGCTATATTTCAATTGGCACACTTTCCTGATGGTCATAATGACATATCAGACTTTAATGACAGGAGACACGGAATGACGGAGATCCATCACTGGCCAAATTATCAGTGATTTACATAGCACTAAAAATAGTTGTATAAGAGTCACTTAACACAAGAACCATTTCCTTAGTCAAGGCAGACATTTGGTGTCTGGCCCATCCATCAAGACAAGCATTAGTTTTTAATTTTATAGTGCTGTCACTAATACGTTACATGAGCTCAGTTTACAGTACATTCATAACACTCACTTGGTTATGTCATATTAGGGTCATTTGGGGTAGAGCAGTGTTTTAATTCATTGTGAAAATAAATGTAATAGGACTAGTATTTGGAGGAAAATGGCCAGACTAAAAACAGGCACACTTCCAAAGCAGTAAATTTAAAGAAAAAGTACAATGAAGTACAACAAAAATCAAATTAACACATAGTAGATTGAAAGGGTTAGGGAAATAATTGGTTAATAGGGTTAACAGGGATACTAAATAACCAATCATTTAGCGATACATAGCTAGACATATTTTCAGATCATAGACCGTTACTATTTAGAAATAATAAACAGGATTAGTTTTCATGGTACTGAGCTATATCTGATGATCCACAAGGTTTTGAATATTTTCTTTCGGCTCTTTCAGGCTCTACCGGTTACCTACCTTCAACCCTCTAGCTATTTTATATCTATTTATTTTACACAGTAAAATGAAGAAGCAGAGTCAAAACAACAAAAGAAAAGAAGCAAATGGTGCAGGTGAGATAGGGAAAACTCCTAGAGGCTTATAGAAACAATCTTATTTCAGTACGCATTATAAACAAATACAAAAGTCATGTAAGCCACAAAAATACACAAAGATGCAACCTTGGGATCAAAAAACAAGCATAAAGTAGGCAACATAAAAAACAAAAAAAACATCAAATAATCAAATGATGTCATGAGAGTGTGTGTGCTTTATGCATGGTTCCAACCAATAGCCACAAGCGGTGCATCTGCTTGGGAGCATAGTTTGTTTAATTAACTCCTTAAAAAAGAGTGAGAGAGAAAGGTCAGTTATAGCCAGATATGATGAGTCCAGTTTGGTTCATCAGCTACTGATAATTATGTAATTATCAATGAATAAAATTAGTTTATATAAGTAGGTACATGTAGTCATTCATGAGACATCTTTAAGGTATTAATATTTATAGTCAATAACATCCGTTGTGCAGCATGGTATCTGCAGGTCCTTGAAATGTTGTAAATTCAGTTTAGTAAACAGCGAGAATCTTAAGTCATTACATTTGTTAATGTATTTTGTCAAAATGAGCTGAGCTCATATGCCAGAATGTTTACATTTCTGATTCAAATCATAAAACCTACCACTGAACATCATACTGTCTTTTTATATTGTACTTGCACTTACCTGACTTCTGCACAGGACCACTATAGTACATGTATACTATTAACCTTTGTATTTAAGTGCAATGCAATGCAATGCAATAAAAACATATTTGTCTTAAATTTTGTTAAAAGATATCTTGAAAATATCAATAAAAAGCATTATTTTGAGCAATGATGATTATATGAAGACTTCTGGACATGTTGTGGTACTGTTCTTATCTCACTCTCTCTTGCTTTGAGCAGATTGGACTCCTTGCGATCTAAACTGGAACAATCAGTGGATGCATTCATCAAGGCCAGGAAAGAGCTGGAGGAAATCTTTGTGAGAAGGACTTTTTCTTTGGTCTTAAATCTCTACAATAGGCGGAAATATGTCTGGCTCCATCATATCTGGAGATTGAGAGATGATGGTTTTTATTACATACTGAATATTCACTTCTGACATGGCTTTTCCTTTCCGACTAGGGCTGGGATTTTCCTTTTTCTTCTTTGTTCTTTCATTTCTAAAACTGTGAGCTGTCGTGTTAATTTTTCTCACCAGCATGTCACTGGGTTTTTATTGTTTTCCTTCGATCTCCTTGTGCCTGTATTTTAATCAGTCAGCAGAGGGCAGCAGTGAACAAGGACGGTTCCTTACTGGATCTTCTACTGACCTCAAGACTGAGCTAAAGAGACACAGGGAACTGAGTAAGTCCAACAAAACACTGTCAAATATGACTGCCAGATAAACTGAGGTTTTGAATCTGGATGTAAAATACATAAAACAAGTTACGATTTTTATTCTGTTTTAAAGTAACTGTGATGGTTTGTGCTTTTCAGCATCCAGAGTGGAGTTATCTTTGAAAGAAAATAAGGACCTTAAACATCTCAGTCAAGGTAATGTATCTGCTAATACATGCGATAAACCTAACACCTAACCTAATCTTTAATTGTTTAACATGCATGTGCTGTTATGTTTTTATGCCATCAAGACAAACACACCTACCTCACATTACTGGGATATTATCACATTGATCACTGAGAGGCTTTATGGCAACGTGCTGCTAGCTAGAGCTGAGTGCTGAACGATATCAAAAGCTGATACACATGTTTAAAGACAAGTGCAGTAAATGAATGCCTATTTTCAAAAAGGTAGCATTCATTTTGGTCAATTCAACATCTTGAATGTTTTGGAATTTTTATATGGACATCTGCCTTAAGTTATGTCCAGGATATGAGTCTAGAAATCAAATTTTGCTTGTATCAAGACTGTTTTTGCTCACATAATTTTTAAATGACATCCTCCAATTTAGTAGTTGTGATTGTGACCATATCCTGTTGCCTTTAAAGGGCTGTAGAAAAAAAACACATTTGTCCCAATTGTTTATTTCAAGATGAGCAGACAAATAAATGTAGTCATGAGGCTGAGTCATTCCAAAGGACCTCCCCATCTGCTACTACTTCACTTTGATTTGCTCAGTCCTTCATCTTCTTTGCTATGTAACATTAACAGCATCAATGGATGCTTGTTTCAGTTGCTCAGACAAAGTGTGCTCTGCGACCTTTAGAGAAAAACAACATTTTGTTATGGCTACACAAACAAGTCAGTAGATTTCCTCGGGAAAGAATTAATTTGATTACTTTAGGCACATATAATGCCTACAGCAGAGCAATTCTTGTGATCGAATCATACAATGGGGACTTGTGTAAAATTAATAGGGGGTATTGTCAGTAGGCGAGCTTGTTTTCCGATAAGGTTGTTAGAAATTATTTTAATTAGTTCCAGTAAGGGAGCTGAACATACACGATGCATTGTGGATCCACACCACAGGAATGTCACATTTTTATCACATGGTGGATCCATGAAATTTATCAGTTTTGCATAAGCCTCCTTACAACAACAGACTTCACAATGTCAAGGCAGATAGCTCTGGGAGAGAATTGGCCCTCTATGTGCATTGAGACACACATTTTAAGTAAACAAACTGTTATTCAAAGCTGCTGAGGAGTTCTGGCCTATATCTGCCGGGACCGTGGAATCCAGACAGCTGATCTTGATGGTATCTTGAAGCATGATTCTGCTCTAGTGTTAAATGTTTGTTTAGATTCGCTGCTAAGGCCTTAAGGGCTTGGATCCCAGCAATGACGACAAAGGAGGGGGAGTGAAAGAAACTCTTTGGAGAGTTTGAGTGCTTCATGAGGACGTAGGATTATACACAGTACGGGTTACTTGTTCTCTTATCTTGACATCATCAGTGGGAATCATACATTTATGTTCGATATTATGTGTGAAAGTTAGAAAACAAATAGTTTATCGTACCCGACAAAATGTAGCACGTGTATTACCATATATCTAGATTAAAAAGTATGATTGTATTTTAAATTGGGTATCTATACACTTCAATGAAGCACTACTATATACATACTGAATATGGATTTGACTAATTTCTCCACCACATCAGATGTTTTCTTGAGGTGTATAAGAGCGATTGATTTATAGATCATTGCAGTTAACTGTGTTCCACTCATAGACTCCACACTCCATAGATCCAGAGTCATTTTTTAAAATTGGATTGTCTGAGCATGACTACACTACAGGAAAATCTTTGATGGAGGACAGCTAACTTAAAGTGAGTGGTCGTTAGTTCATTCACCTAATTTAAGAACAAGGCTAAAGGCGTTTTGTGTGTGAGCACAACTCTTCAACCTGAAGTCTTTACCAACTCCACTAGGTCATCTCAGGATGTTTTAGTGGCTGCAACATGATTTCAAGTGACCAGGCACGGATGCCATTACCTGAGCCACACTGACACTGATACAGGTCACAGTATTTAAGAAGATGAAGTGACCACATTCAAAGCCAAATGCACGGTTACTAGTACTGCTGCTGTAAAAGTGCAGCAGCATTTTGACTCCCTTTAAATCAAACCTGCGGTGCAGGAGTTTTAAATTTCAATGGATGTCTGTTAGATTCAAGCCCTTGCCAAATTTAGTTAATAGAATGCTGATTAAGCCAATCACCTGCAGTTAAATCTCTCTGCATTTTACAGTTCAATATAGCTGTCAAAGTCAAAGTCTGTGGCAAAAAAGATTCATAAGCAGAAGATACCAAATCTAAGTGACACAAGTAACAATCAGCAAACTGTTAAGTACACAGAAATATCTGCCTAAGTTTGCTAGCATTAGCTACTGGTCATTAGCTACATTGTATTCAAGTGCAAGTGAGGCCCTAGCAGCAAACACTTAAGTGTGTTAACGTAAATCAGGGTACATTATAATACTTGCTCATTAAACTTTTCATTTGTAAAAGGGGAAACAAATGTTTTTTCATCTTTCTTTACATGGTCTAGATTTATATTCTAGGTCTAGATTTTGGAGTCTTGCATATTGTCTCTACTTAAAAGTATGGTAAAACAGATCTTGTATGGCAGCCATTACACACTAGGTAGAGTCCATTCTGCTTGTAAGAACTGTAAACCCTCTGTCTCCCCTCTCTTAGATGCCTAGACTCCAGCATCTCCAAGCCAATCCTCCAATCCCACTTGTCCTCCTGTTTCTTCTTCCCTACCAATATCCCCCCTTTTTTCCTGCCATGTCATTCCCATTTTCTGACTTACCCTGTCATGGTCAAAACTACATCTTTTCTCAAAGTGAGAGTGCGGTGTTGAGAAGCGCTTACGACCGTCCTTTAAGGTTAACAAAAGTTTCAGTAAGCATTCTAAAGAAGTCGCTCTCAGTGAGCAATCAGGCTTGGGGCGAGCATAAATCCTGAGGGTATAGTCACGGCATTACAAATACCCGCAGCGTCTGTATGTGCTGATGACTACAAAATTGAAAAAGAAAGGCCCTAATAATTCTGAGGCAAGTTTCCCTCAGCAGTAGGTATTGATTATTTGTGTGTGGTGAGAGATTTGGAAAATTCAATTAAAGGAGTTGTGCAAAGGATTCATAAATTCAGCCCCTCCAACCCGTATCGAGACATGGTTATGTTCTAAATCAATGCTGCGCTTCACAATATATTTTCTTAGGAACATAAAAATAAATAACATTTAAACAGTTCTGCTTACTACAGAAACAAATTTTATTTTCTCCGAAGCTTTTAAGCAAGAGTCAAGTACTGACTTGTACGCATCTTCAGGATGGTAACATTTTTATTGCAGTTTTTCCCATAAGAAAATCCTATATAATATGAATTTTGAGATGACAAAATGAGGGGAAAGGGGACGGCTCAGCAGTGTAAAAATTGATCAGGCCGTAGATGGGGCCACGTTGGGGAAGATTTGTATGTCAGCAGTAATGGGCTGTATTAAAAAGAAGATTCCTTAAGATGTCATAAAAGTGATGGGGCTGTGTCGCAGGTCGTGGGCCGCCGGCCCGGGCTGCTCCCAGACTCTGGCACATCAATCCTAGGCAGACCTCACGGAGAGATGCCACCTGCCCACTGGGAGTTTTATGCTTTCTGATTGAAAACACGGTCGCAATTAAAGGGGGGAGTTGTATATTAGGCTGTTTTGGTCCAAGTGAATCCTTCGATCGACAACGTGGGTTGCAGAGTATGCAATCTTTGCAGGCGTGATTTCTGATTTAGTGAATGTCTCTGGATTTCATCTTAGGATGCAAAAAATAGACTTCCATGTTTCTTTGAAAGATTAACAATGCAAGAAAATCAGTGTTTTTCAAAAGAAATATAGTTGAAGGTTGAATGAAAACCCTTATTGGCATCATCATCAAATGAGATTTTATGATTGTAGTTGACTTCATATTTACATTCTTCCTTCATCGACATATTTGTTCAGACTATTTTGTCTCAGCATTTGTTTTTTCTGTCTCTATGGAGACTCCCTTAATGCTTTGAAAAAAAAATTCAAGTGTATGTCAATGTATTATCAACTACTGATTTGCATTTATATACATGACTTCAGAAGTGACAGAATTTCAAAGAGTTCAATGGGAAATACTTGGATCAGTGACGTCAGTCCAATATCCATTAAGTGAATCACGTCAGTCTCTGCAGCAGATACAATCAGATCAGATCTCCCCAACAATTTGTGTTGTTGTCTTGAGCATCACCCAGATTACTGAACAGAAGGCTTTTCTTTTCCTTGATCTATAAATGCTTGAATTAAGCTTTCATCATCTCTCTTTTTAGGAAGTGTGGAGAAGGGCAGCCCCTATGAGTTTCTGAAATCCATTATGGGCTAAGGTACAATAATCTGCTTTAAATCTAATTTTATAAAGTGAAATGAATTACAAATTGTAGTTCATGACTGACAGAAATCCATTGCCATACATCTTGCTTTATTACCAGATAGTTTTGGTTTATGGAAAATATGCCTCCTGTTAACTCTTCTTTGTGAACATTCAATCTTGACAGTGACTGTGGTATGTGTAATATCACGGGGTGCCAGTGGGGTTACAATCATGTTTTCCTCTCCCATATTCCCCAGGTTTTTGTTAGCGAGGCATCTCGGCTGTTGACAGCTAATGGAATTGCTCTTCACCTCCTGTGCGTATGATCCCGCGGAGATAAGGCAGGAGATGAATGTTGAATCTGCGCTGTCAGTTGTGAGGCTGGGATGTCTTGGAAGCCGTCATTCATTTGCGGGAGAAGTGTCTGAAACGGTGGGAGCGAATCCTCTGACATGTTAGACTCTGTCTACCCGTCGGAGCCTCTGCCTGGCAGCTGACAAATGTTGATTCTACATTAACCACAATGCTACAACGCTGTGCAAATAATGTTCTTTCAGATGGCAACCCTCATCCCCGTTATGGCTAAAACTATGCAATCCTCCCCACCTGTGTAGTTTAACACCTTTTGAAAAGTAAAGGTGGGGGCGGCAGCAAACTGTCTTACACAACGCAGTAGTCTCTTTATTTGGCAGTGCCTGGGAAGGCCGAGGCCTCTCACTGCCCGAGTCGACCTAAGCAACAGCTGGTGTTCACAGCAACATTTCCTATTTCTGCCTAAGGTGGATCGTGTAACTCTCACTTTATCACCCTTAGAGGCCACGTGAAGGACAAAGCCAGCAAGCCCATAAACAAAACTAATGTTTTGATACAAGTCCCTTTGGAGATTGATAGAACGGTCCATGGTGCCTTTAATGGCCCCCTTACAACCCCTGATGCATCAGATAATCTCTTACCCATTCCAACGCTTTTCACTGTGAGATCTTAAACTGATCTGGGGTCCCGCAGGGACATTTTCTTTATCTCCCATTAGCTCAGACTTTTAGCGTTGAGTGTACAGTATCTACTTAACAGAGCCTGCCACTAGTCTGAACTTCAGAGCCACAGAAACTGGGGATTTGCATCCTTGATAACTAGTCAGAGACTAGGTGGTGACAGGAGCCGTATTTTCACTGTGGCTTGAAATTGAAAAAGGCTCACTGTCTGGTGTGTAATTATTTAACTGTATTTAATGTTTTTTAAATGTAAGAAGCAGACTGATATTGTTGAATGTGAAACCAGACAATGTAAATGCAGCCAGACATGGCAGTATTATACTTTGTAACTTTATTATAACTGTTATGTAACTGGGAGTGCAATGACAAATAATTTGTTTAGATTGTTTATCATAGATCCTTCTAAATTGATGTCTAAATGTAGTTTTCTAACTAAAACTGATGCTTGTTTTCCTTAGTATTTAATATTTGATTATTTTATTTTATTAAAGGTCCAGTGTATAAGATTTAGGGCAGAAATGGAATATAATATTTATAAAATGCTTAATTCGTGTTAGTGTTGAATTAGTATTCATTATCACCTGGTAATATGAATCTTGTGTTTTTCTTTGCATTAAAATTAGCCTTATAGATCGATGGAGAGAGCAAGTCTTCATCCAGAAGCTGCCATTTTTTCTACATGAGCCCAGAATAAACTTACCAAAAAGTGGCTCTAGAGGGCCTTTTTGTGTTTTTAGTGACTATGGTAGAGGAGGGTCAGGTGAGGGGTATTCAGGTGGTCGCAGTCTGCGATCTCACTGCTATATGCCACTAAATCCAACACACTGGACTTTAATCAGTTACACTTTTAGTCTTAGATGTCACGAACATTTGAGCAGCTTGGACCATAGACTTTATCAAAATTGTTCATTAATTTTCTGCAGCTTTTGCGAAGTTATCATGGAAATGTCATTGGTTATTTGACCAATCTTTTTAACAGTATTTAATTTGAAGTAGAAGAAGACCTAAAATAGTATTTTTTTAATGTACTGACTTTTAATCTGTACTCCAGCTATATTACCTGTCTACCTGTATTACTCTACTAATTTAATGACATAATTAATTTACCTTTCCATTTCAGAATTGGGACTCACGTCTTTCTAAATGAATTGATATTACTTTATATAAACATGTGTAATAAAAGGGCAAACCAGCGCCTTCCACACCACCTCTAATTGGCCCCTTGTGTTCATGTTCCATTGTAGTAACAGTTAACTCAGATCTTGGGCTCCTATTTGTCCCCATGGCCCATTATTGGCTAGCGGCCTGGAGCCTCAGATGCACGGGCAACCCTGACTGACCTGATAACATTTATAGTTGTAATGGATTTTTTTATGCCCGTCATTAACTGGCTCAGAGATTGGAGAAAGAAATTGCTTGTACCTTTTTCTGTGGTATTTCAACTTTATAGCATTATGTTCAGATATGTCACCTTCCATCATCTCTTTTTAAGGCCTGTCCTGTCACTGGCTTTGTTTTAAATGAACAGGTCTTTTGTGCAGGACCCTTGTAGTATCTGGGGCTGGTAATGAATATTTAATGATATTGAGTAAAAGCTTTTGAAAGATATAATTTCTGTCCAATTATTGGCTCTGTCTCTGCCAGACTGTTGGGGGTGATTTAGCGGACTACTTGGTAAATGTAGACAGTTTATATGAGGCTGCTCAAAATCTAATCATTTAACAATGTGGCAGTAAAACCCACGTTCACATTAGGTCATTGAGAAATTTTATTTATTTTCACAAAAACTAAGTTTGTACAAAATAACTTCCAATGATGGAATAAAATATACAGTAGAAAACCGTAAAAAAGAAAACTTCACATGAATAGATAATCACAACCTTTTAATGCTAGACCTGAATCCAGTCCCATCAGGAATGCATTTTAATCACAATCCCCAGAAGAGGTACTGAGTGTGGACAAAATAACAGGAACACCTTACAATATCATTAAGTCAACTACAGATTTAAAAGTGACCACAAGATCAAACATACACTTCTCCCAGTAGTCTTTAATAGGAACACCTGTTGCAATGTTCAGTTATTGTATTGTGGCCACCAACTGAAGCTTGAGAATACAGGCACAGAGCTTTCTAAAGTCAAGTGTATCAGCTGAACACTGCTTGTGAGATTAGCCAGCAACACTGTAGTTGAAGAGTGACGTATCATTGGTCCAAACATGAATTCCTCATTGCATGCTATTTTGACTGAGAAAGCTGAATTCTCCTGCTGCGGAGACATCCCAGCAGTGCCTACATGTTCCAGGATGCATTGCATTGTAAAAAAAAATTCATTCAAACATCGCTCATATTTTGGGATGCTATTGAGAATGTATCTAGACATACCAGTAAACTGAGCTGAAAGAGTTTGTAGTTCTTCCTGAAGAAAACAGCTTCTGCAGCACAAAAATGTTTTCTCTGTCAATCCAGCATGCGATGAGGAATTTATTGCTTCAACTGATTACATTTACCCGCAACACTAAGTGTACATCCACATAAAAAGTAGATAACTTTCCCTTCAAGTAAAGGCTAAATTGAGCTTTCTTATTGAATTTTTGGATAAGAGAGGACTGTTTTCATGAATTTATTGGGTCAAACTTGTGAAATATCACTACCTTTTGCTGTCACTCAATGTCACAACTCCTCTGAGATGCCAATTAGAAGTATGTTGATATGTTTTTCAGTCCTTAATAAACCTTTATGTAGGCCTGCAACCAACAAAAACTGTGAAGAATCACAATTTCTCAAAGGTGATGTCATCAAATCTATGGTTTTGAAAAAGCAACAGCCTAAAACTCAAAGATGTTCAATTTACTGCAATGCAAGAAGAGCAAAAGGGAAAAGGCAGGGTATTGTCATATTTAAGCAGCTGGCACCATCACCAAAAATGACTTTGAAAACGATGAATTCTTTTTCAAAATGGTTGCCAATTCATTTTCTTTCCATCAATTCATTTTCTTTCCATCAATTCATTGTTGCAGTTGTACATTTGTTCTATTTGCACTTGGGACATGATGGCATGAGTGATAGCCTCCATGCACATTCAGAGCAGACAGTGTGCATCACTCCCCTTTGGCACCATTCAGTTCTTCTTCTTCTGGCTCTTTCTGCTCGGTGGTCCGCTGAACTGTACAACGTTGAAATATACAAATGTTCCAAAGAAGTGCAGGAAAGCAGTAGTAGACACCAGCACAGGAAACAAGTCGGGTAGATGTGGAGGAGGAACCAGAGCGACACTCGCGACGCTCAGACCTGCCATGATCGCAACGCTGATGTAGAACTGTAACGCAGACAGACAGAGACAGAGGGGGTGTGAAATTGATTGAAAAAAGTACAGGGACACAAGATCATTTAGTATGCTGAATGCTAAAAGAGTTAACAAACTCAGGCTGAGGAGAAATAGCTGCAGTCAGGTGCTACTTCAGAAAGATTGGAAAAGGCTTAATACGTAATCCTTGAAAATGACTTGAACGACATCTGATGATCATCCACATCCATCATTTAAACCAAAAATCTTTTTACAATTGAAATGAAACAATCTTATCATGATATTCAAATTTCTATGTATGGAACTTTAGTCACGAGATCATATACAGGAAGGAGATTGCAACCTCTGTCTCATGCATGCCATTTCCATGACGAATACCATCATCATGTGTGTTTTTGTGTTGGAAAAAAACAAACCAGTTCTGTCTTTTGGATTGCGGTGTGGGGTTTAAAAGATGTGGGTGTTCATAATACGGGGAGGGTCTAAAGAAAGATGTTTATAACGTTGTATTAGTTAAAGCCTTTTAAGTACCTGACCTACTCTTGTAGCTGAAATGTAGGATATCGAAGTCAATGCAGACGTACTGCCTAACTGCCTTTTTGGAATGACTGAATTGATATTCAACACCAGAAACTGTTCCTCATAAAACAATGAAGAGACTGGGCACCTCAGGCTGAGAACAAACTGTTAGCTTTTCTCCTAATTTTAAGTGCAACTATAATATCAAACCAATGAATGATTTGATTTGAAGGAGCTCTCAAACCAGATTAGATATTTATCACTGCATGACTTCCATCAAATTGGTCATTTAGAGGTGCTATAAAGAAAAGATGACTCTGCAGAAAAGCCGTTCTGAGTTAAGTCCGTCATAACTACTTTTTGCCGTGTTACAGAGTTGCGAACAAAACTGTTGGTGAGGGTGAGATCATTCATGTGTCTATTTGGACTTTATGACCCACAGAGAAGTCAGTGAGTAAGATGGAGGAAACACCTCATGCCCACACTCTCCCCGCCACCCCAAACCCATGAAACCTTATCGCCTTCATTGGGGCTCGCTATTTATGCTGCTTGTGTAAATAAATATATCTAGGCAAACCTGTGTTAATGACACGTGCTATAAAAAGACACCTCCTCTTAATCTCTGACACCCTACCGGTGCCCCTGTCGCTAAGGGGCTGGCAGTGCAGCCACTTCAGACGCTGTGGAAACTTAAATAAGTGATAAATAATTCTTTGGCTGGCAGCGGCTTTCATCCCCGGACAGCTTACACAGCTTACAGCGGCACATGATCTTTATTTATACAGTTGGGTATATCTTCTCACACGCTTGCAATTTGGGTCTAGTGCCACTTTCAAAGTACAGGCCACCTGGGATCCTGAAATCAGCACCCTTCTTATTACAAATGCATCAGCTGTACATCCTCCTCCCCCCTGTGTACAAGAGCAGACATGAACTATTGACTTAATCAAGCAGTAAAGTGGTAAAGTGTGGTAAAGATGAACTGAGGCCACAGCTGATCCTGTAACAATGATTGGAATGGGCTCAAATGAGTTTTTACCAGGATTATCTCATGTTTCCACAAATACTTGCTGCATTAGAATAATTTGAAAAATGCTATAATGAAAATTTAAAAATTCTACACATGGTGGCTTTAAATGACTCCTTTGTGCACAATCTGTTGAAAACAAGGATGAAGACATATAAAACTTCCTTTCCTACCTGTCTTAATCAGTATTAAGTCATCTGCATGACCTTTATTTTATTAGCAACCAATTACAGCTGTAACCACAAAGATAAAACCTGCTGCGTGCTGTAAAATCTCAGCGCAGCTCGACCTGCAGCATGTAACTGATATAACCCATGACATCACATCTGCACTCCTCACTGCAATTTTTTATATTGTTTTGACTGGTGATGCTAATTTTAATCAATTGAGTATCGGTTAATCAATAATCATATATGAAATATGTTATATACAATATATACATTTTTTCAGTGGAAAACTTTTAACCAATGACATGATTGCTTTTCGATGCTTTTCGAGTAAAGTTAACACCAAGTCACTTGAATTATCACCTAAAAATAACACAAAATAAAGACCTAGTTTTAATTGCAGAGCTTCTGTCTGTCGCTATTCAACAACTGGCCCAACAAAATCCAACTCACACTAAGGCTACTAAATGGCTAAAATGTAACAGTATCAGTTACTTGTATTGCAATTTGACATTTTTTTATTTTTAATTATTTTCATACCAGTATTTTGTACTTACCCTCGTCAGTCCACACATACACCATAAGGACTGAGCTGAAGATTTGCAGGTCAAAAAAATGATCAAAACCAGACTAAATAAAAGTCAGCTTTGTGTAGATATTTAAGTGCAGACCATTTTGGACCATTATTATTACTGTATCTGTGTCCAAAAAGCTGAAAGTCCTAGCGACAACCAGATTTGTGATAATCAGTCTCGTTACTTGTCAAACATTGGCACTTGGGGATTGTAGGTCGGGTTGGCCATGAAGAGTTGGGACTGAGACTCAAAAATCACTTTTCTTACAAATTAGACCTTTAAAATCATAATATTTTAGGACTATAAATAGCAAAATGTCCCTAAAACAGTTATATGTAACTTCTAACATCTAAAACCTAACATCTTCATTTACTTTACAACCAAATGAAGCCTGATTGTACCATAGACACTACAAAACCCACTAAAATAAGTGATGGCTATAGTATTTGTTCATCATTGCACCAGGACTTGGACAACACTGACCTTCCACCTCACAATACAGGCCAGGTCCAGTCTGGGTAGGCAGGACAGCAGCTTGTGATAGGCTCCCATTCGTAGCTCTTCCTCTGAACAGTGCTCCAGTGCAGACAGGAGAAAGACGCCAAAGAAGAGGAAGGCCAGTGAGGTCACAACGTAGGGCACCAGCAGACCATCCTTTAGTAACAGAGGCACCATGCTGCGCAGAGGGACGAGGATAAGAACAATGCTGCACTTACAGTTCACAATTTAGAGATTTCTGCTGACGTCTAGAGCAATTTACAATAACACAAGAACAGCAACGTGTAATGACTCCAAACAGGGTCAGAGAGAGTTGCAGCTGGAGCTCAGATAAAGACTCTTACAGTGGAATAAGGAAATATGGGATTTATATATATATACATAAGAAAAATGAGAAAAGGGCAACAGTAGGCCAAGAAGCTTTTATCCAGCAGGCCTGCACAAGCAGTCTGACCCCTGGGGAGAGATGGCTCTGACATTCATGCCAAGCTTATCTTAGTTTAGCAGAGGGCCGTGCACAAGAACAACAGTTGACTCATAGTAAATCGCAGGTCACCCCAGCTTGTAAAAACCTATCCGCTCCAAACAAACCACTCATTCTGATTTTTACTCTGACAAAAAAAGCCCCATTCAGCAGATAAATGTTGAACAATTTGGAAATACATACGTGGTCAATTTAAACAGACTGGCTGCATTCTGTCCTCTTAAAATTGCTATGGTTGAGCATCCATTCAGCCAATTACGCTAACAAAAGATGTATTTTTTTTTAAATGGCAGAGCCTGTAGAGGATGCAGATAATGTGATGTTAGACTGTACCGAGAGGCAGCTACAGAATGACCTCCTGTCCCTACACAACACACACTTAGACAGCAGGCATGCAGACTATGCCATGTAATCCCCAGATATCCTTATACTAAACCACACGCACAACAATTAGTGCTGCCGGAAGAATTTAACAACAGCTGGTGAAAGTTAGACACAGCATTCGCAGCACTACTTGTCTTTTCTATTCATGGTCCTCAGCTCGACCCATATCGCAGATTCCATTTAGCTTTTTTAGGATTATTTCTACGGCTGCTTTTAATTTGATAGTTAACAATGGTGAGACAGGGAAAGAAATAAAGATAGGTGATGTTAAAATTCCAGATTCCAAACCTGGCCACAAGACTTATGTGGTACATGGCATTTTAGTCACTTGGACATCTCACTTATTTACGTTTTTCAAGATGAAACAGTAGCACAGGTAAGATCAAATCAGTGAACTGACTCAGTACTGTCTGTTGTAATGAAATATGTATCCATGTTAATTCTGCTAACCATAGTTAGATTAGTGAAAGCTATAGTAGAGTGTGTGCACAATTAAGAACTCTCAGATTTTTGTGATTTATGTCCAACATTTAAAGGCAGGTTTTGATCTCATCTGAATGGAGATGGATGGACAGCCAGACAGACAGACAACTCTATTCATCCCAGACATGAAATAAGGTAACAGCTAAGCGTGCCTGGTTATTAAAGGAACAGTTTGACATTATTTGCAATAGCTCATTTAGGTATGGTCATTGACATGGTGTTGCCAGGTAATTAGCAGTGACTCCAGTAAGTAACTGTTGCCAGCCAAGAAGAAAATGGGCACATAACCCCTGAAAAACCACAACATGTGACTATCCAAAAATATATAATTGTGATAAATGTGCTAATTATTGAGCTTTAAAGGTCTTAATGCTAAACTAAGCTAAGCTAACCACCTGCTACAGGTAGCTTTACATTTATACAGACATGAAAGAGGCATTAATATTCTCATGTAACTCTCTGCACAAAGGGAAGAAGTGTATTTCCTATAACACTGGAAAGCTTAAAACTCAACGTCAACACATGCAGCTTGACAATCAACAGTTGATGAGCATATAAGGGGGAAAAAAACATAACCATCAGTAAAGCCTTTCACTTAAGTTATTCCACTTGGTCTTACCTGAACGTAGAGACCTGCAGGAAATAAATAGCCACCAAGGGGAGGTCATTCAGTAGGAGGCAGACGGGCCTAGAAAAGATCAAAGTTCAATACACTCACTGTTAAACACATTCGACAGCAAGCACCATTACATATTTTACAGTACGACAGGAGGTGAGGCCATGTTCAGGCAGAGCAGGATGTGAACTCATATCATGCGTGTATCACATTAAACTAGCTCACCCCATACTACATCCACATTAGTCCATTATTGAACATCTCTCACAAGGCAGTCAAGTCTTTGTTGTTACATTTATTTATACCAATATATCTCTTTAACTGTGAATTCCCTTGGTAATTATTCAATTTCATCATTAATAAAACCGGAAAATATTTTGCCAAGAAGCTGCGGTGTTAAAATTATGACGTCATGGCACATTGTGTTATAGCTCTTATTAGATGAACCTAGCTGCCTGCGTCATTGCTAGCTGGCGCTAGTTGCATACTGTGCTCCGAGGGGGGCACTTTCCACCAGTCCCAGAGCCCATAATTACAGCCAGTGCTCTTTGGCGATCCTGTTACAGCCCAATAATTGATCCTGCGCAAACAACGCCCCGAGCTGCCGCCTGCCATTCTTTCCTAATCCCTGGACATGCATTACTGATTGATTCAGTGGGACAGGTGGGAGATATAACTCAATAGTTAATAAAGCAACAATCTACCCTAATCTAGATTAATAGATGAGCCCAGATCTAGGAACCAAATCCCTCGCTGTCAAATCTGTGCCAGACCTCGCTCTCCTCCTACAGCCGCCACTCTTATACATATGGAGGTAAATGGTAATGAATCTCAGACACACACACACACACACACACACACACACACACACATCGACGTCTTCATGTGTAGGTCTGGGTTCCTACAGCTTGTTCACTGTCAAATCCAAGGTGCATTTTCAAGGTTTTCATGCAACTTACCTTTGTGCTATATTATTTATTTCTATACCTACACTCAAAATGGTTATTTCACTTCATCAGATTAATCAGATGTTATGGTGTTATGAACAGCCAAATTATGTTTTATTTATGTCACCTCTCTGTAAGTAGACTCGACATCCTACATACCCTGGCTGAGTCAGTACAACACAATTTATCATGAAAGTAATGCTGTTCTAATTTAAGGCCGTTTCTCTAAGCATTTTAAGGTTTTCCAGCAGCCATTCAAACCCCGTCATGTATGCAAGTGCTTCATTCACTCTCTTAAATATGACCCTGACACGCAGCATGGCACATATCATGACAATAGAGTGTGATGACAGAGGTGAATAACTCCTCAGTTAGCAAGTCTGTACTTAAATAGATTGTTCCTCTGCAACTCTGGGAGCACAGCAGCAGGATGATGTCACTTTTACAGAGCGCTCATGTATTCAACTCATTAACAGTCCGCGGGACATAAACTGAGATCAGACGAACAGCTCCCTTTGTGGGCAGAAATTAAATCTATACTCATGAATATTTGAGATGTCACCAGAAGATAGAAGAAGCACCGCCGTCGCAAGTTGGGACAAAACCTCGAGAAGTTACTGCTGTTACCTCGGTACTTACAAGGCAGCCAAGAGGATGGACTTCTCATGGACTTGATAGGAGAAGAGGAAAAACGCCAGAGATGAATTAGCCTGAAAGTGACATTGAAATTATTAGTGCTACTATTGTTACCACAAATCAATACTAGATAGTGGAATCTGTAATAAAGACAGTGAGAAAAAATGTATGAAATGATGCCTTAATAGTGTACACACTGTAATAGTTTGTAGAAAAATCCATTAGTTTGTTTAAAAAGGATGAAAAATGTTGATCCAGAAACCAAAGATGACATCATAATATGTCTTGTTTATCCACATGTCATGGAGGATTAAATAAACTGGAAAATATTCTTATTTAAAAGGATGAAATCAGACAATTTTGACTTATTTTTTCCTCCAAAAATTACTCAAACTGACTGATTGATCATCAAAACTGATGGTGGTTAATTTGTAGTTGACAATTAACTGATTTATCATCGCAACTTTAAATTATCTGACAATATTAAAGAAAAGAAATAAATTACTGATATTTGAGCATGTGATGGGATAAAAAACAGACGTAATCTTTCTCTCAAGGGAATATCGGTTGATTCGGCTTGCTATTGTTTCGGATGGCACTTACCAAGGCCAGTTTAAACTGCCAGAAGGTGGGCTTTGTCAGGAGTCTGACAGAGGACGGTAGGACCGCCAGGAGAGTGCAGGCAGTACTGAAAAACAATACAAGTGAGCAGTCAGGTTTAACACCAAAAACAGTTAAATGCACAAAACAATAAAAAAAAAATCCCCATTGGGAGATGAAGGAAAAAATAATTATACAGCAGGTGAAATGTAGAATATGAAATCAATTTAGAATCAATATGAATAATTGCATTTGCACATAATTCCAAGCGCTCATTTTCCTGTTGTGTTGATATGACTTCATGTACAAACTGATAGCGACCACATAACTGAAAAGCAGATTTGGTTTTGCATCAGTAGTGCAAGATGAGCTGATATTGATGTGAAACAATCGAATGTAAAACCAAAAGCTCTGGGTCTGTTTTTTTTAGACACCTCCTGCTCCACAAACTAAGACCTATGCTATGTGGGACCAAAAACCGAATACTGGCCCCTTCTCAGGGTTAGCAGGCATTAGTTTAACCCTTCAATTGTCACCTGCTGGGGTTGGAGGCACTGGAAGAGAGTGACTAAGTGTCAGTGTGAATGTGCTGAGAGGTCGGGCAGCGAGTTAGCTCAATGCGTAAGGGCAACAATGTGTTGGTGCTGCAGCACAGACAGACGCACACAGATAGACAGAGATAATGATGGTGGTAGATGGACAGAAGTAATAAATGGACCAGTGAGTGGGTATTTAGTGTGTGTATGAAAGCGAGTGTGTTATGCGTGTGTTATGTGCTGGGTAGGGTTTTGCGGTCCGGAAGGACATGGATCACTTTTCACAGCTGATTCATTCTATGTACACAGTACACCCACACCACACCAGAGCATTTAGCAATCCGCTCCCGGTGCCAAAAAGACAAGAGTGTTTTTCATTTGTTGGAAATGCACTACAGTCAAAGAAGTCCAACTTGATCCCTGGACTTAGCAGTCTGGCAGAAACGTGTCCATGCTGCGGACATAAGACTCCTAAATTTAGCGTGCTGGGTTATTTAAGCAGGCTCCACCATGACACAACTGTTGCATCGACTTCTTCCCACTGTGATCGAACAGGTTCTCAGCTTTTGGTCAAAGTGACTTCCGAATATTTCATGGGTTACTGCGCGGGGTAGGGGGCAGAGAATCTTGAGTGTTTATTACGTCATCTCCGCCGCAGGCACGATTAATTGTCTTCATTATATCACTCCATCCGATACAGTACATATGTCAATATCATTTTTGTCAAGGAAATCGGGTTACAATGCCTCCATCTCTGTATGAGCCACAAAATTAGCCCTAGCCCATCAGCCAAATGCTGGTAAAATATGCAGGTTGGTAGATTCGCTTCACCCACCACTAATCTACTGAGTGGTAACGGTAATCTATTTATTCTTATATGACACACTGCAATCGCTCCTTGGGCAATCCAGCCTCTTGTCATCACATTTCCAAAGACAGCTGTGACTTCGCGTTCAAATCTTCCTCACAAGATGTTTCCTTACGGGATGATCTGGTTTCCACCCCACAGGATCACTGTCTTCGTTTCCCTGGGTAAGCTCTGCTTTCCCGGGAAATGAATAAGTGAAAACAAGATGCAAGAGGGAGGGGAGTCAAAGACAGACAGACAGGCAGACAGAGAGAGAAAAAGAGAGAGATGAAAGATAGATGAGGAAAGAAGTCAAAGATAGTCGGAAAGATAGAGGGATTACCTGAGGTAGATCTGGGAGTCACTAGACAGAATGGATCTGATCTTTATCAGGATGTTCAAGCTGCACCATGTGTTGGCCACCTTATCCTGTACACACACACACACACACACACACACGCACACCACTTGGGTTAACAAGAAATTATGTCAGACGAAAACACAAAAATAACACTTTGATGCCTGTGTAATAAAATAAGAGAATTCCATTATGAAGAGAAAGCAAATAAGTTGCATTGCTGTAAGTAATTATTTCCCCACTGAAACTGCAATAAAAATTCCCCGGGGGCATTCCAGCGGGACATTTGTATGTAACCCTCCATCATAAATTTACTCTCCTGCCAGGAAAAGCATGGGACTTATTTGTAAACTTGAGGACACAAGGTCAAGAGTGGATACAGAGTAGATTTTACATAAGCAGCAGCTATAGAACACCACAGACCTCTGCTGACACACGCACAATATAAACATATTCAACTTTCTCTGTAGTATTATTTTAAGCAAAACATTTTTTATTATTTTTTCAAATTAATTTCTAGGGGCTGCTTTTCATTATCAATTAATCTTCCAGTTATTTTCTCAATTGATTAGCTTCTAGTATAAAAATAAAATAAAATAAAATAGTGAAATAAATTCCCATTGTTAAAATTATTTGTTTTATCTAAACAGCCCAAAGCATAAATACTCAGTTTACAAATGTACAAAAGAAAAGCAGCAAATCCTCACATTGGGGAAACTTAATCCAGAGAATAGTGATCACTTAGTGGTATTAAAGAAAATGAGTTGGCTCCCATTTTGATAATTGATAATAACTGCTTTAGTTTCAGGCAAAAATGTCAAACATCTGCTGGTTCCAGCTTGTTAAATTGGTAATCTAGTAACTGTAATTTGCAATTATTTATTTATTTATTTTTAACAATTTTATGGACTAAAAATTGTGAAAATACACTACTTGCAGCCCTGTGAACTTGAAAGCTGATAATTTCAGCTCTGATAAAAAAAAAAGATGTTTCTCTGTCTTAGAGACTGCATCATTCTTTAATTGTTTTTATAAATAACACATAAAATCAAATCTTTAAGTTTTGTGAATGATGTGGAAGATATGTTACAACCTTTAATACCAGCCTAAAAGTACTTGCGGTTTATGAGAGATGAGGAGGGCGTTGTTCAGAGATTCAGTTGATTTAAGTGCTTAAGCAGTTGTGCAGGGATCAGATGATATTGAGGCCCAACCGCCACCGTGCACCATGATATCACAGACACAGAGACAGCATGCCTAGATCCGCTTTATGATTCCACCGTGAATTGTTTCAGTGTGGCCCTGTCTAGAAAAACTATTTCTGGCCTCCTCTCTCTCTTTCTACAGCTGCTCACAGCACAGCTGTGTGGATCTTAATGGCAGCCTAGTCAGCAGCACTGGGCCGTCCAGCGTTGTGTTGTCTCAGCCCCTTCGCTCTCTTTCCTCCCCGCTCCAAATAACAGCTACGGGAATGTTCCTGGACCCGCCTGAAGGCAACACATGAGCAAGGGGAGGGGGTCCCATCGGCAAATGTAAGGGGGCGAGAGCAGTGCGGCTCCTTCACCTATAAGCTAGCATGGAATTTCACAGGGGGAAGCATTTGGTGCCATTTTTGTGAGCAGGCAGCAACGTGAGACGCCAGAATGCAGCTCAGTGGGTAAACTTACAACTGCTCCCGCCCAGAAGTTGCCACGACCACCAGTCACCGGCGCTCTTCTTCCCCACCACCCCCTCTTACCCCTGTCCCCTTGTCCAAAGCTTCTGCTTACGTGCACAATTTCACAATTAGTTCAGGACGAGTCGCCCCGGCAGCCTCTCACGCTGTCGTCACAGGGGAGTATAGTGTCTCTCACACCCTGTGTATTATGTTTGCATCATTTCGTTGAACAAATACTGCCACATCGCCTGCTGCCATCTGCTCCCCTGGGAGAATTTTCAATTACTTCTCACATCCATGACACCTTGTGGTGGGTGCCACCTTGGGGACCAGGACAAGACAGGGGTTCCAAAATGAGAGCTGCAAACCTTTGCCTCTGCACTGTCAGTCACACGCAGAAACCTTTGCTTCTCCCATGACAGCTTTCAACACCACTGACTGGCTTCTGGCTATTCTTTCTCACAGTTTGCTGTCGCTTTCGATTTAAATCAAATCACCGAAAATGTAGATAAATCTAGATCAACTGCTCTGTCAAATACTGACCTGCCAACCAGAGGCGTCAGTATTTGACAATATGGGGTTGAGACTCAACAATTAAAAGGTACAGTGTGTAGAATTTAAAGAGATCTATAGGCAGAAATTTAATATTTAGTTTTCACCTGAAAATGAAACTAAGAATCTTTGTGTTTTTGCTGGAATGAGCCTTTTATATCCACAGAGGGAGTGATGCCACTTCCACTGAGTACGCCATGTTGCACCAACCATGTTTCCACAGTAGCTCAGAATGGACAAACCAAACACCGAGCTAGAGAGAGAGGGCCTTTCGCTTGTTTTCTTATCGAAACTGTACGGGAGGGCCACTAAATCCTACACGCTGGTCTTTCGATATCGCGTTCCTATGCCTCCATTTCTCTCTGAGCTGACCACAGCATAAAATATGTGCGTGTGTGTCTGCTATGAAACAGTCACACTGATATGCTTTCCAAAGATGAAGTCTGTAGCAGGCAGTAACAGTTGTCGGATGTGCTCCGATACGCCTTTAAGTGTAGCGTTGGCCCCACTCATCAGTCCATACGGCTACAACATGACAGTGCTATGAAGTGCTGAAAACACCCAGGCCATAAATTAAGTTAGATTTATCTATATCCTCCTACTGTACATCGCGAACTAAGACACCTCTGCAAGATAGAGTGACACTGATCTGCTGACGTTACACCATTTTATTCCACTGTTTTTCTTTGATCCTGCTGGGTATCCATTTCCACGCAGCTAAGCACTGCAGGGGGGAAAGATGTTCACCATGCTGAGAGCGTGGACCAGTGTATATGGCACGAGTGCCAGTGGTTGGGTATGACTTCCATAAAAGCACTTGTCAGCTTTGTGCTGTAAATTGGTAACATGATGTAAAACTTAGTATAATCCTTCTCTGTGTTTCGTCTCACAACAATGTGCTCTTTCAAAATCCATTAACACAGAAGCAAGAAAATGAAGACACCACTTCTTGGGCCTTTCATTTACACCGATACAGACACTAAAATTAGCTCATTTGAGAAAACTGATCTGGAACAATCTAATATTGTGTAATAAGATCATATCTGAAGGCAGGTGTTGATTTGAGTCCTAAGGGACTGTGTTAAAGTTGCTTAAGAGTGAGAAGGGGGCTGAAATGGTAAAAAAACCAACTGTAATAAATGAAAAAAAAAATCACATGCTGCAAAATGTCTGCCGACTGATATATCAGTCGAGCTTGAGAAAATACAGCTATTTATAAAGGCTAATAAATAAACACTCATTAATACTACCAAAATAAGTGAACCCTGGATGGGGAAAGAGATGAAAGACCATCATTTCCCAGAAAAGCCAGAAAAATCAGTCTCTGTCTAGTAAAAATAAATAGATAGTGTTTTGATTTATCCACATTTTGTCACACCACTTCCCCTGTAAACATTTCTCTACGGTCCCTAAATTGGATGCCTGCAGTTACAATCCGGTTTTTGAAAATGGAACTCAGATTCCTTGTATGTGTACTCATTTCTGGCTGATAAAGCCAACCCAATCTTTAAAATCTATCAACACAAACAAATAAATAAAAATGTAATAACCGAGTCTAACTACTGACTTTCTTACATTACATTTAGAGAGAAAAAATCCAACATTGTTTTCGGTCTAAAGAGCAACCACAAACCAAGGTCAAGCTGATTTGAAATTATTGATACCCAACATAGCACCAGGCTTTAGGGTAAACAGACACATAACAGCTTCCCTGTTGGGGCATAACATGGAAGTAAAATGGCATAACATACAATTTATTTTGGAAGTCACAAACATTCCCTTGGGCACAGCGAATTGTGCAAAATTTCATGCTACTGGTGGTACTTTCAGTGACATTTATTCATGAATTTTCTAAAAGTTCACTGGGATACTTACACATACAACCAAAAAGGGAAGTGAGAAAGTTACCATCTGCATTGCATCAGGGGAAAGTAACAGGTAAATGTGACCTGTATTAATCTGTATGTAACAGTATTTTAACACCTATTTGTTGAGCTTGGATTGATTTCATGATCTGTCCAGACAACATATTATCTTCTTCCACTCTTCTCTTTGAAAGTTTGGGATTGTGTGTGTAGAGCCACTATTCTTAGACACCAAGAGGACAAGAGAACAAATGTGTTCTTCATAAGACTTGAAAGTCGCGAGATCAGGCCTCTTAGATGTGGTTTTCATGCTGACTTTACCATTCGGGAAAGTGCACTCTACCTCAAACAGGCCGCGAGCCACGGGAAAGATCCTCCTGACCACCTGCAAGGCCCGACTGGGGTCAGACAGGAAGGGCAGCCAGCAGAGGGCAAAAGTCACCAACACTGTTGAGGCAATTCTCACCAACAGGAAAAACCTACAGGAAGAGAGCCACACAGAGAGACAGGCATCATTATGGAGTTCTGGAGGAACAGATTAATCATAAATAATGTTTAAAAAAAATAGGCAGTTTGATACAAAATTCAGATCATTTTTAACCATAATTTAAACAATTATAATAATTACATTTGCATACTTTTGTCAAAGTCTACATCTATTCCTCAAACAATTAGCACATACTGTCCGCAGTTCCTAAATTTGGCCCTTTGACCCTTATGTTGAGGAATGCAGTGAAAGCCATGCATCAGCTGAAAGTCTTCTGTGTAGGTCAGCCTATCTTGTCAGCTGTAACTGTGAAGCTGCTGGTTAAGTTGCACACACAGCATAGCTGAGGAGTTTGGGCATGGCGAGAGTGTCATCTGGACATATCTTCCCCCCGGCCCTTCTAATCCAGCTCTCCATTTGCTACTAAATGCCCTTGGTACATTGTTACTAGATAAACAGACACTGGACACACTAGTAACAGCATCCAGTCTGATTACCTCAGTCATTCTGTGGCTCTCCTGAGGACACAGCTTGCTTATAGACTAACATTACATATCTGCTTTGAGCATTCAACTGACACGCAGAGTGACAAAACAATATAACTAAAACAATAACAATGTAACAATAACAATTATATAATATTCATGACTTCATAGATAAGAAATCAAAAATAATGTTTGCCAAAACAACACTAGTGTTTGCTTTGTTCAATGGCTTGTTGCTATTAATTTGCTATCTTTATCAATTATAAGAGAATAGGGATGTGTGCAAATAGTTGATTAAACGTGGCTACCCCCTCTTGCTAGTCGGCACCACAAACACTTAATCTTAATTAAGTTAATCTTATCATTATTAGCTTAATACTGTACACATTCAAAGTAGATACTGACATACTTTTAACTTGCTTTATTAAAAAAACGATGTTCAAAACATTGCTGAGTTGAAAGATTTTTTGTTACTGTTGTTTTTGTTAAATATTGATAACTTACATTTTATTGGTAACTTGTGTTTCATGAGTTCTTGTTGTGTTTTGATGCTTTAATGCAACATAGTGCAACACATTTCAGCAGCATTTGCTATAAGTTTCTCTTATTGAGGAGTGTGATGGATCTCATCAGCTTATATCTGTAATATTTTTTTCTGACAATGTTTATCCTGAAGGATTAAATTATTCTCAATTATGACTGTTTATGAGCGCATGACAAACTCATGAAAGAATCAACAAGCCTAAACACAGACAATTCCCGGATCACTATGACTTGAATGGCATGGTTAAAGTAAAACTCTCAAGCAGATTTGTTGATCAAACTACAGATTAAACTTGTTCTCTATGCCTGCCACAGTGGAAAGTCTGACCGTAAGAGGGTGGCTCATAAAACTCAGATCAAACTGCAGTTTGATCTAGGCAGTGATGATCAAATATAAGTGAAGATTTTCTTCTTCATTGCCAATTTCTCACCTAAAATGATTTAAGAAACATATTTTAGTGTACTGTTATTGTACTGCTGTAATAAGTTTGTGACCAGGCTGCCATTTTTTCCTGCTTGAAAAAGTATGAACTTAAATCAAGCACTGCCAATCTCGCAATTGTAAACCACTGTATACAGCTGCATGCCTTAACCAAATTCCCCCAAAAGTAAGGAAAACACAGAAAACACGAGACGAATATAAACAGACTCACCCTCGCCCCATCGGTCCCAGTTTGACACATTTCCCCAGCAGGTAGCAGAAGAATGGCAGAGCATGGTACAGCTCCATCTGTTTGTAGTTGAGAGCCAGGCAAAAGGCCACGGAGCCCAATGAATCCCAGCCCAGACCGAGAGCCAGAACTCCCCACAGGGCAAAACCCAGACTCACTCCATTGTACCTGATACAGTCAAGGTCGATACTCAACGTGCTGGTATGTGATAAATACCTTAGAAAACTGCTGAAAATATTATCTAACTTATACTTCTCTATTTGGACTCAATATTCAGTCAAGTTCACTATTTGGCAGGCAGTCTTCAAAACTAATTACAATAATGATATCACAGTGAATAAAGAGTAGAAATGTAACTGTACATAAAGGATACTGGAAATGCCCATAGTCGATGAGGATTAACCCTGGATACAGAAGGAAGCAGAACAGAGTGGAAACCTGGAGAAAAAGAGTTGTTGGAAGGTCAAAATAACTCAGATCTAATGATGAACTTTTGCAGACTTTTGGGATGTGAGAGAAATATCTCAACAAAGTAATATACAGACACTATAATAACTGTTTGCTCATTTAAGACAGTCAAAATATTACAAACCATCCCTCTTAATTGATTGTTCTGTAAATGTAGTTATTCCCCGCTGAAATGTAGCAACTTCCTGGAAAATTTAATAACATCATATTATATTGCGATAATGACTTCATAATTCCCCTGTTTGGATGACCAGTGCTGTAATCAGTTTTCATACGGGTGTGTTCTCAGACTAAGAGGAAAATGTGGCTCATTTCGGTCTTTAGTTTAAAAAACTGTTAGATGTTTTTCACATACTTGGCAGGTGTGTTACCTTTTTCTTAGCGGATCCATCGGTCAGGTACAAGCAGTATAAAACCACAGCAGGGATGTATATCAACAAATCTGCCACCAGGACTGAAACAGAACAAAGAAACATATTGTTCCATATGTCGTTCGAGGTGAGGAAATTATTTGTTTTTGAGGTTGTTGATCATGGGAGTTTTTTTACTTTAATTTCTCATGGTTACTGTACCTGTAGCTCTCATGAACAACTTGTGTGCTGGACTTTCATAACCTCTCGATTTGTGGAGCTCCACCCATTCAGGGTTTATTATCTTGGCTCTGCAGGACATTACAGACGCCAGAGTCAGATAGAACTTTACATTAATTTCAGTCATTAAATGACAGACAAGAATGCCTGCTTTTGAAATACATATGCACAGGGTAATAGATAGGATAGAATAAAATACAAAGGAAAGTAGAACTGACATACATGTTAAAGATATACTTTTTATAATCATATCTACTTACATATAAGCACATATCAGGCTGTGGTAAGCAGTCAGAGGAGGGTAGTCAAGACCCCAGTAGTTCAAGTCATTGTCAGTGGTGTTAAGGTACCTGCATGAGTCCAAATATTACACATATTTTAGGGCTGCACAAATTCATCTTATTGACAAAAACACGATATCCAAGAAGCAACAAGGTAAAATATGTGACCAAACAGTATTATAATAATGATCATGATGATATTTTTTTTATTTTTTACCATAATGTGCATTTATTCTGAAACTGTGGATGTGTCTACAAATTCAGTTTAAAGCGTGTGCAGTTTTGGTTTAAGGCCAACATCCTGGTTGCATAGTCTCATAGATCCCCTTTAATGCTTCATGCTGAATCGACTATACATGTACAACAATATTCCTCTTATACAAGTTCTTTTCTGGATCTTTTGAATCCCTTATCTGTGGTGTTGTTGGTATGTTGACTGAGAATCAAGCATCAGAAATATATTCATGTGTTTAGAGACAAGGCTTTAAAACATGAACAGCCAAAAGAGCTCATATTGTTTTCAGTTGCCTTCACAAGCTTGGCATCTTTAAAAAAATCGCTCAGGTAGTAAACAAATGAAGCTACAGACAGACCATTCCTGGACAGGGAGGTTGTAGGTCACCTCTTGCCAGTGCCTCTGGGCTTCATAGTCGCCAAACATGGGAGGTCTCCCCGCCCCTGGAGGAAATATTTCAGCTGTTAGTCTGGTGAATGGGAAACTACATCAGTGAATGACAGCAGGGAACCACACACACACAACAAGCTGACGGGGACAACTTCACAGAGCTAACAGCTAACAGCGACTCTCTTACATGTGTAAAACAACTTCCTGTCAGAAAATAAAATGAGCGACTCTGATATTAGCCGCAGTAAAACAGAGGAGACTGTTGTGATTCTCTGAATGCTGCCACGCACTGACGCTAAGCTACACGCTTCCTACCTGAATATGAATTTAACGAAACGCCCCATCTCACGACAACGCCGAGCAACACACAGAGAGATACGAGACTCCACGTCTGCATAACTCCGACCGGCAAAATTAGCTTCAGGACAAGAAATAAAAAGCTTAAAAAAAATGGTTCACTGACACCACTTTTGAAATCTGTTTACATTTCCTGTATACGTCATCCACCAAGGCTTCGTTGCGCGTTCTCATTGGGCACTGCACGCAGACATAGCGCCGAGGGAGCGCATGAGGCGTTCGAGAACACCGGGAAAAAGACAAAATATTGACTTAACGAACCGTCGCCTCATTGCAAAGATAGAATAACTGTATCAAACGAGTTTAATCTCCAGCAGTAGCAGCAGCAGCAGAAACAAGAAGTTTAATATTGCAACTGTATACTGAGATTTTAGCGGTTTTTGTTAACAGTTACTATTTTAATGTTAATGTAGATTACCTTTCCCAGGTACAATGAATGCACCATCAGTTAAGGGAAGACTGGTTACAAATTGATGGACATTGTTCATCATTAAACGTCTATTGGTCCACTAATATCTCAACAAGTTATAGCTGATTTTGAATTCAGAGGTCAATAACAAAGTTCTAATAACATGTGGAGCACAATGTATACATTATAAAACGATGATTAATTAGCCCTTTTTGTGATCAGATTAAGATGGAAATTACTAAATTATCATACGTGGTTCACAAAGCTGGTTGAATTCTGTATGTCAGTTTGAATATAGGCAGGACATATTTGAAATGCTATATATAATATCTAAATCAGGAATGCTGAATTTTCTTCATCAGCATAACAGAAGACGAATTCCAAAGGTTTTCTTTTCTGGCAATTAGAAACAACCTACCACAGTTATGCTATACAGTATCTGCCATTTAGAGTTTTTAGTGAGATGAATGAAAGACAAATATAGCTGCTACATGCAACTAGCTTCAATAAAGCTAATTCAGTCAAATAAATCTTTGCTTTTGATTAATTAATGTGCAATTTACGTGCACATGTTTATTTCAGTATGTTTGGAGGTAATCTGGGTCACATGAGGAGCCCTTGTCTTGACTACATACTGTATATGACAGAGATGTTTAAACCTTTATGGCAGCTTACCATGACGTGGCAGCATGCTCTACCTGGAGTGAAGTGGATCAGTTGTCTCATGTGTAACTAGTTTGTTGTAAGCTTCTGTATACAGATGTATGCATGGTTATACGAGGCAAGCCTGCCCTAGCCCTCCCATCATAATGTAAATCTCCGCCCCGGGGCATTTTCTCCTCTGTGACCTTTTCTTCTGTTGACACCATCATCTTTGTTCCCAAGGTGTTGGGATTTGCTGGGTGAGACATGTTCCTTGTGGTTCTGGCATCAATTATGCATAAATAATAATAACCACGGACAACTGCTGATTTGCAATGACACTTTCATTACAACGGCAGCAGCCTATAACTCACTGGTACCCATTAGTTATTAATGCCTGGCCACGCCAGCTTTACTTTGTCATTTATTGCTTCATCTCTATGCCTTTTTAAATATTCAGTAACTGCTGTACCTACATTTACTGTCTGTGATCTCCACCCAGGAGAAGGCTATAGCTTGTGGTGGAAGATGACCTAGTTATTATGGAGGCATGGGCCTTGCTTGCCAATGCCAATGTTGTCTATCATGTATAGAGTCAAGTTTGCTACAGCAAGTTAAACTGGATCTTTTCTATGTTTTGTGACACAGGTTCAACGGTTAACACGAGAACAAACACAGTCACGATTCAAAGCTCACTCTTTTCTTCTCCTGTGATGACTTTAAAATTTGCAAGGTATTTCATCTGTGAATTCTTTGCTGGAAATATGTCCTTAAAAGGTAAAGGATGAAAATTAAGTCATTATATAATCAGCCCCATACTGATGGGAAGTTTTGTAGTCCACAAAATATTTCAGGAGCTGAAATGAAGTAGATGGGGACTTTTAGGGATGTTTGGGGATGTTTTAGAATGTAAAAAAGCTGGAATAGAACATAAAATGGCTCCATACAGTTTGTCCAATGTGACCTGAGTCTCCCGAAACCCAAGGATGCCACAGTGATTTAAAAATAATTCATTTACACCTTTTTAAAAGCCAAAATCTTAACTGAAGCTGCTAATCTAAAACAGTTCTCACCTCATCTTAAGTGGGTGCAGGAGCTCATCCACATGTCGAAGGTGAAGTCTCGTCCAACCAGTTCAGTATCTAGAGCCATTTTATTTTCATTGAATTTTTCTTGTGGTTGTTTTTATTTTCTAATGTATAATGTTTTAAAACCAGAACACATTGACTTTAGTTGTTTACGAGAATTCTGTAAATGCTGTTTTGCTGTGAAGCTCCAGAAATGTTTTTGTGGATCAATGAACTGTTTTGAAAATGCTCAAATATTCATATTGTGCATTTACAGAAAACTCAAATTACTGCCTATGCCAAAAGGGGATGGTGTCAAAAATGAATGAGAATCCAGTCTTTTTAATTCCCATTCAACATGCTATCTCTGATTCAATGGTCAATGGTTACATATTAACTTAATTTGATAAGTATCCAGCACAGGATAAGATAGTGGGGATGGATCTATCTTTACATGGCGTACACTCGATGTGTGAAATGTGACATTGAAACATCAAGCAATGTATTCTATTGTGCACAATACAAGTGTGTGATAAATGTTCAGATTGAAAGCGATAACTTTGCAAACTCCATCTATTGAGGAGAACCCTGCAATACGACCGAAAGCTCATGAGGCACACAGTATCAGTGGATTGATCCTCTGCACTGGAATCACTCAGTAACATAAAAGTAACAGTAACAGTATTATTCCCCAACCGACTGAGCTCACAGGAATTATACCTCTGAGCTAATGTGTGGGTTTGATTTGTAAGAACACTGTATCCTCCTCTGCAGTTCAAGCAGCTTATCAAATGCACAAATATACTCAAACGCTCACTATTCACTAATGTTTTGCTGTTGTCTTAGGATGGCCACGTAATCAAATTAGGGACTTCAGGTGAAAAAAGGAAAAAAAAATCTCTTGTGGTTTGCTGTAATTTGGTCAAAGTGTTTATGTGAGATCATTTGTGAGTAAATTAATCACAATGAGAAATTAGGCTGTATGTAACCACAGCAGCGTTTCTTTCTTTTTTCCCCCACTTGAGTCACATGTACTAAACCGCTGTCCCTGGACGACTTCCATCGCAATGAATAAAAAATGCAAACTGTACACTTGTGGATCAGATCTGAAGGAAACTTATACCTTTTCAGGAAGCTGTGCTGTTGTATTTTTCCTCGGATTTACAGTTTTAAAGGGAAAACTGAGGTCTTCTTCATGGTCTGCTGCAAGTCACGGCCAAGAAACAACCACAGCATGTTGATGATACTTGCTTAGTCCTTCAACATTTTTCTAGCACACTTTAAAAAATGTAAAATTCTTAAAACTGAGAGATGTGAGTGTCACCACATATTCATGACTGCTGTTCACATCTCAACAAATCAATTCAGTATGTCAGGGCTTTTGGAGACTTAAGTTACACTGGATGAGCTGTATGGGGTCATTCTATGTTTTGATTCTATTTTTTTTTCTCCAGTTGTTTTTTCAGTTTTATAACAAGTCTTTATCTACTTCAGTGATTTAGGAGAATGCTGGAATGCTGTTTTTGCTGTGAAGCTCCAGGAATTTTTTTGTGGCCAAAGAAACTTCACCTGACCTTCCGGTGAGTAGATCATGACAGAATTTTCATTTCATGCTTCTCTCAGCTGTCTCACCTTTGCACAGCAGGTATCCACAGGCCTGTCAAACACTCAAACAAGACATCATGAACTGAAACTTTCCTCTGTGTCAGCCTGTATCTCGTTAAAACTCTCACCCAGCTCAGTTTTTTTTTATGTGATTTAAAGTCAGAATCATCTTGTTGTGTTAATCAAATGTTGGCTAATTTATTCCGTCTGCTCGTTATTTGGTAGAAAAATAACAATCAAACTCACAATGTGGGCTTTATTCATGGCAGGCCGAGAGCTGAGACTAGCGTCGCCTGGCTGGTGGAGCGGTGGGAACCACACTGCACTCTTCCCTCCACCTGTGCACTGGCACGCGCAGCTGCATAGGTCATTACCGTGTGTGGGCGCGCGCGAGTGCGACTGTTTGCTCTTCAAATGAGCCAATCAGCACGCTGTGATGTTGGCGACATAATGAGACGCGGAAAAAAAAAAAACTGCGTTCGCTTTCAAAGCAACAATAGATACCGGGTTAAACGCGTACCAGAGCGGGAGGACTCTGTGGATTTAAACAAACTGCAGTGATGCGGGCTGCAGCATTTCTCGCAGTAAACCATCATTAGGCCACAAATTTCTCTGTAGATCACACAATTAAAAATATGTCTTAGAATGTCATTTTTAGGCCCCGAAACAGCTTTCATTTTAAAAGAGCACTATGTAGTTTTGGAGACGTGATACAAACTCGGAGTATTCATGGGGTAATAATACAAACTCATAATATTCATATTTCCCATGACTGAATAAACAAGCTGTTCTCAGGGGATGATAAGGTCCCCAGAACACTGTTTGTGGCTAGAAAAGTAGCAGGGTCCGCCACATATAAACAGCGTGAAACAATATGAAATTACATTGTCCTTTAAGGTCAGTTTGTTTATCAGTCACGAAAACAAAGAGAGTTTGTGTATTATGTGTATTATATTGTGTTGAGGCATTTAAATAAAAACAGTAAGGAACTCTTTCTTTTCTGATTAAAATGTTTCTTCCCAAACTACACAGTGCAACTTTAATAATAGTGTTTTTATCCAACTGAGATCAAGTTGAATATGAAATATTTAGAATTTTCCCATCACCTGCTGCTGAAGCCTGAAATGACACTTTTGATTAAAATCAGCAACATAACGTCGCACTCAAAGATAATTAACAGTCCTATCTGACCCAAAAACAGTATGTCCGACCCAGTCATCCATACATATGTGGTTGCATTGGCTGTGCTGGGGCATGTGGATCCAAATATTTACCATGATCATGTCGACTGTCGTTCTTAACATTAAAGACAACAGATTGAGCTAGTAATTTATCTCAGTTTGCTCTCAATTAATTCAGTTTTGCATACATTCTGACGACTGTTTCTGCCTTCTGAATCATTGGGCAAAAATAAGAATTATTAAAAGTTTGCACAAAAGGGTTTATCCTTCATCGTCTCAGGTTGTAGTGTCGTCCTAAATATTTCTTTGATTTCTGATCTCCCTGCCAGGAGGAGAGGTGTCACTTAACGCCCCCTGGCGGCGTGAATCTCGTCTGTTCCGAGGTTGTTGTCAGCCTGCAGCATCACCGGTGCAGCATCACACACAGAGACATCACTGGAGTCTATATGTGCGGTTTTACTGCAGCCGCTCAGATGAGCGGAGACGTGGCTTGTGAGAGCTCTGGCTTAAAGGACTCCTGAATGCTTTGTGCAGGCGGGACCTGGATCTGTAACAGCACATGCCTCAAGGTGATAAATCAGAGAATAACTGACCGGAGAGGTGCAAGTGCAAGGTTGGACTTTTTAGATTTAAACGCCCTGGTGTTTCCTTTCAGGATTTATTTGTCAAGTGCCCTCCAAAAAAGACGCATTCAGAGCGGCATCCCATATTGCTTTTTCCACATATTGATAAAAAAAACAATACCTATTTAACCTGTGCGCATCTGAATATTAAATACCTCCTTTGATTATAAATTACGAGAGGCAATTTTATTATTGTTTTTAAATGCGAGACAAAAATTAGCAAAAATGAATTTTCAGAGCATGAAATTCGTATTTTTTTAATTTGTTTTGTATTTATAGTATTTTATAATTCGATCCGAGGAATAATCCATGGAATAAATGACGTGCACAGGCTCACAGGTACACGAATTCCACAGAGCCAATACAATTTCATAGTGTGAATTAATGTACAAATAACAGGCTGGTGATAGTCGTAATAATAGCCGAATGATAATAATAATAATAATGAATGACACTGCGGGCTGACAGCGGAGAAGCCTTTTGCATCATCAGCACCTTCTGCGGTGTCTGAAAGTGAATTGAAGCGGAGGGAGAGGCTCCTTTCTCTTTCTCATGGGGATCAGTTAAATATAGCTCCTGTGACCCGCCTCACACACACACACACACACACACACACGATCGCCATTTGCTGTTTGTGTAAAAGTGATTAGCCAGACACAACTGCGAAACTGTTACATTTATAGAAGCCAAGCCGCAGAATATAGGCTATGTCCTGTAAAACGAGCCGCGCGGTGATGTAATGGTAAATTAAAAGGTGTCCAAACTGTGACCTCCCCGTCAGAGATGTTATCAGGGAAGCAACCGCCAGTACGCTTTAAAGAAAAAAAACTATTAGGCTGAATCAAAATGTACTGCACACTTGTTTGTTCTGACATCTAGAATATTACGTCAGCCTGGAAATCTGTAAACAGTCCCGCCAATAACCACATTCTGGTGCAGTTGCACTAAATTAGCTACAGTTAAAATCAGTTAAACAATTTAAAATCAAGATAAACACATGTTATTTTGATATGTAATTTTCCCCCCACTGTTTTTTTTTTCGGCAATAATTAAGATTTGATTAAAAGAATAATTTCAAACCTCTAACTGGTGTTTGCAGAAAAAAATAATATATATATAATGCAATTTCCCTTTGTAACTCGGTAAGTCTAATTATAATAATGAGTATCATTACAAATAGAAATTAAAAATACGGACGCAAATGAAAAAAAAATGCAGGAAATTGTATGATTGCGATTATGAATTATTATGCAATTAGTAAACTCAAGCACAGAATATTCAGCAGGTGAGACCGCGTTTCTGTTATGTGCCGAATTTCTAAAGAGAATCCTACAATAAAAATCAAATGTACACATCCTCGTCTTCGATGCTGTATCCCTGCACGGCCTGAGAGTTATTCATACAAAACATCACCGTCAAGAAAATGTTTCCTCATCAAACAATTGCAGAATGTTAATAATCCCAAAATGATTTTAATTCTTTCTTAGATTTATTTACAAATAAATTCAGTTTACAACACAATATAGCTACATAGAATTACATATATTTGATCTTCTTTTTTTTTTTATTTATAAACAGACTATTGTTTTCAGAGCTTTTTGTGTCTTGTATGAAAAGGAAGCAAAGGAAGCAAAAAAAAAAAGGGGGGGGGCGAACTTGTGTCCAGTTTGTAGCTTCCGATACAAAAACAAAAAAAAAACAAAAAGTAAAATAATGATCACAGATTTCAAACGGGAACAAATGAAAAATAAAGACAGGTAAAGGTCAAACAGGTAAAATCATTCTTTCTTTTTTTTTTTTCCTTTTTTCTTTTTTTGTTACAAATATTTACAAATATTACCTGTACAGAATCATCTCCCTCTGCCTTTGTTTTCTCTGTGTTTCAACAGTCTTTACATGGCTACAGAGTCCAGTGTTGCTTTATTGATTTGTGCTCTTCACGCTGCCCCCCCCCGGTCATAGTGTCTCTATATAAAAAATAAGAGTTTATTTTCTCTTGGTTTGAAGTCACTGTGAAGGCCACTTGGACACTGCCGCCGCCGTCGCTGAGGGTAAAACATGTCCAGAGATAATATTCGACGGCACGCTGAGGATGGGGGCGATAGCGGCGGAGGTCCGGGTCAGAGACAGGGACTGCGCGCTCAGCAGGGCCGACTGAACGGTCACCGGAGGCCGCAGGAACGCCTGAGCGGCCGGCGAGGACGAGGAGGCGCTCGACACCCCGATGATGTTCTCTATACTGAACGACGGTCTGTTCGACGGCTCTGATTTGATCATGGACGCCGTGCTCAGGCTGTTGAGCTGAAGTTGGAGACTCGGGCCGAGCTGGGAGTTGAACGCCTTTCTGTTCAGCTCGGCCGAGGGCAGGAGAGGGACGCCCGGGGGCAGCATGTGACCCACAGGGGGGATGTACGGGTACTGCAGAGCCGCCGGATGGGTGTAAGCGGCCGGGTGGATCCCGTAGTGCCTCCCGTAGGGGCCCCCGAGGCTGTACGCGCCGAAACTTTGCATCATGAGCGCGGTCTGGTCCCTCAGCATGTCTGGCTGAACCCTCTTGAATCTTTTCCTCCTCCTGAGGAAGCTGCCGTTGTCGAACATGTCCTCCGACGCGGGGTCCAGGGTCCAGTAGTTGCCCTTGCCGGGGTTGCCAGGCTCCCGGGGGATTTTCACGAAGCAGTCGTTGAGGGACAAGTTGTGGCGGATGGAGTTTTGCCACGCCGGGAACTTCTCCCGGTAATACGGGAAGCGGTTGCTGATGAACTCGCAGATCCCGCTGAGGGTGAGCTTCTTCTGCGGGCTCTGCAGGATGGCCATGGTGATGAGTGCGATGTAGGAGTACGGCGGCTTCACCAGGCTGCTTTTGGGCTTCTGGATCCCGCCGCCCGCCCCTGCGCTCTGGTCCTGACCCTCTCCCTTGCCCGTCTCTCCCTCCCCGGAGCTCTCGCAGCACGGACTCCCCCCGCCGGAGCCGATCTCCTCCTTCTCCACCTCGATCTCGTCCTCCAGTTCCTCGTCGCCGGTCTCTCCGCGGAGGTCGTGCAGGATGCCTCCCCCCGGGCTGTCGCAGTCGCTGTCCACCCTCTCCATGCCCTCCTCGTCTCCCTCGCCCACCACGTCGATATCCACGTCCTCCGCCGTGAGCACAGTTTGGCCGGACATGTCGCTGGCTCGTTCGCTGCCTCCAGACAGGGTCATCTCACGGCTTACTCACACTTTTTGTTTGAAAAGTCTACCGGAGCCGAAACAACCGAGCAGCCGGGTGTGATGGGTAAAGAAGGCGGGGGAGCGGCGCGGTCAGTGCGCGCACAAACACACAGACACACACATTCACGCACACGGCGGGTCTTGCTGGACTTCTTGTCGCCGCTGTCAAACGCTGGGATGTGTCCAAAAAAAAAAAAAAAAGAAGAAGAAGAGAGAAATCTTAAAGGCAGGTTGGACCGGCAGCAAGCCAGTCAAGCCGGAGAGAGACTTCAACTTCAAATATTTCTCCACTCGGTAAGTGAGCAGGCCCGCGAGAAGCGGCGAGTCTCTTGCTTCGAAGTTGTTTTGGAGATGTGGCGACTTTTGCGCTCCGGCGTCCCTTCAGCGCGCGTATTTCCTATAGGAGCGATATTTAGAGAGGCAAGTCGGGATGACACATGCTGCTTTTAAAGGCCGGAGCTTTTAAAAGGACTGTCTGATAGATTACTTTTCCCAGTATAAGATATACTATCAGTGCAGGACACGTGGTCCGGTGACGACAGACGCCCCCTCTCCCGTCCTCTCCTCCCTCCACCCTCCTCTGCTCTCCTCTGCTCTCCTCTCTGTTAAACCATGCAAACTGGAGTTGTTTCATGGATTTGTCAACAATGGGACATCAGCAATGCTGCTTTCCGCTGATTTCTGTGTTCGTCCGTCATAGACCATTTAACGGTGGCAGAGGGAGGAGGAGGAGGAGGAGGAGGGGGGAGAGAAAATTGGCCTGCGTGATTGAAAGATCTGATGCGCATTAACGCGGCTGCGTAAAAAAAAAAAGAAAAAAAACAACCCAAATCTTTAACTTTGCTAGTGCAAACTCTGTCCGAGAGCTGCAGAATGAAAACGACGACAGCTAAGTTCACTGAATCCTCACGTTAACTTCCTTTCTGTGTGAGCGTTTTGTTTTGGATGTGAAATTGTGCATGCCCGGGTTTTGCTTCTCTTTTCTGTCTCGCTTCGGTTTAATTTGAACCAGTTTCCCCGTGCATGCTGCTCTGCGTGCGCCAGGATTAAACACTCTCACTCTGTTTATGGTGCATGCCTGGATATTTCCAGCTTTCCAGCCCCGCCGTGTAAATCCAAACCGCGAATGCAAAGCATGAATTGAAGTCTATTTATTCCCGCAGGATTAGCCCCGAAGGTGGGAAGAGTACTGAGCGAGCAGCGGCAGCAGCCAGCAGCAGAGGGGGGGGGGGGCAATGAATGGAGAGAATAAAGAATTTCCTTAAGAGTTCGGATGAGGTGCTAACGACCCCAATCATGGCGCGATTTTGCATTTGAAAAAAGTAGGAAATGCGGGCAGCGGGTGAATGCAAAGAGAGCGTTTATTCACAAGCATGAAGGTGAGCGCTGAAGGCTGGGCTCAGGGAGAGGATGCCGGATCCGATACAGAACATTTGAGGAACTGGTTGAAGGGAGAAGGAGAAGAAAAAAACAAACAAACAAAAAACAAAACCGAGGGCATTTCAGCAGACGCTCAAAGCGACTGGAGACGTGCAGCAAATGAACAAAATAGGGAGATATAATCCGATGTGCCACGAGTTAAACCCTCGATTGATTTTATCGGAAGTCTTTTAACAGGTTAATGGAAATATCCATAACCGACAGAGGGCCAGTTATTTGCGAGAAAAAGCTCCATCCGAGTGAATTAAAACATATAAATAAATGAGACATTAGGTTATTATTCAATTAACGATTACTTCTCAGCCCCAGCACAGTGTGGTCCTCGACTGACACTCAAAATGAGTCCAGAATGGATTTTAATTTAGGAAGCAGGCTCTCGTCTACAATAATAATAATAATAATAATAATAATAATAATAATAATAATAATAATAATATCCTATCAGCTTTGATATCGTCAGTTACATTTAAATAAACGTCGCACATCACCAGTTAATGACGTGATCAGCATTAATTCGTTAGTTTCTCAGCAAAAAGCGCGTTTTCACCAATTTACTTTTGCTTGAAAAAAAAATCCCAACACGGTTATTTATTTATTTATTTATTGTTTGTTTGTTTGTTTGTATCTTATGGTTTCTGGTGTGAGTGTGATCCTGGGGGCGCACAGAGGCGCTCACCTCCGACGCCTCCTCTGCTCCTCCAGGATAAAAGCGGGATTAATCAAACGCTATCATTAATAACGCGCGCACGGGTCAGAGGAGGGAAACGTGGCTTCCGATTAAGACTCGCCTCGTGTTAATCTCTCGGTGACCCGTGTGATCTGCAGGTCCGTCGATACGGACTACTTAGCAGATGAAACCAAGAGTCCGCATCAACTTGTGCGCCGCTCGTCCGCAGGGCGAGGAGAGCGGCGCGTCTCTGCGCGGTGCGGGCCGTAAAACCAGGGAAAATAAACTTTGCTTCAAGGCTGTTTATCCGGGAGGGTTCGTGCCCGGATCGAAAGTGTATCCTATTAAGGATTTCTCGTGCTGGTTTATTTCATTTTTGCACCTCTCGCCGCTGATTTGACACATGACGTGCATTTCTTCAAAGCAGAAGCAGTCAGCTGAACCCTCTGTTGATCCCACTGACCTCTGCGGTGACAAATGTCTCTCCGCTTTTGAACAGAGCAGAGTGTTCCGACCCGAAACGCTCATTAACTCTTCCGTTTGAAATGTTCTGCAGCAGACGAATAAAAGAGCTTTATGAAGCACAATTTGTTGGTTTGCATTTTTTAAAAATTTTTCCTCTTATTTCGAAGGATTTCTAAGGTCACTGTGTTAACCTCTCTCTCTCTCTCTCTCTCTCTCTGTGTGTGTGTGTGTGTGTGTGTGTGTGTGTGTGGAGGGACAGGTGCAGCCACAGCCTCCCTTTAAAAAAAAAAAAAGAATCTCAGAGTCGCAGTGTTGTGTGAAAGGCGGCGTAACTGCTGATATAACCTGACTGAAGCAGCACCGAGAGGGGGTTTCAAACCCGTCCTTCCTGTGATCTTTTGAAGCCTCATAAATCCGCTTTTATACCTCCGCAGTTTGTTAATGAAATGTACGTTTTAAGCACACATGCACGGCTTAGCGCGACAAAACCTTTTAGTATAATAAGCCAACTCGCTCCGGCATGAAACCATTAGGTTGCAGAGGGTTGAACGACAGGAGATGCAGCAGCAGCAGCAGCAGCAGCAGCGGCAGCACCACCTGCCTCACAGGTGATGGAGAGGAAACAGTCAGCACATGTGATCACCACCACCAAGGTCACCGCACAAATAACTGTGATCATAATAATGTGATGCTCCGGTGAGTCCTGTCTCCTCTCCGGCCCCCGTCTGCTCCGCCGGGGGGTCAGAGGTCAGGGTCACCTGCAGGAGACGGCGTCAGGTGTTTGCTCAAGGGCACTTCAGCAGGCAGGAAGGGAGAATTGAGTCGACGTGTCTCAACGAATGAAGGCGATCCTATAGTTATTGTTAATCCGTTCGGTTTAGGAGGAAATGCCAAAATGATTTCACCTGTTTCGATGCTTTTTTTTTTTTGGTCATTTTTGTCTTGGAGGGATTTTCGTCTTGACATTTTCCACACGATGAAAAATCTGCATCCAAAACTAGTGAGCATTCGCATTTTTCAAGGTCGCTTTCCATAAATATGAAACACGTCATACATAAATATGAAAAAACCAGCCCGAATACACGACTGACTTCAGAGGATTTTACTGCAGTTCAAGACATTTTTTTACTGCCCTTTGCACGCGTGCGAGTTAAATGCCAGGGGCCTTCAGCCGGAGAGGTGGATGCGGATTTGGTTTTGTTTTTTTGTAAGGATCGGATGGATTTTGAGCCCCTAGCGCCTGATCAATAATCACTCTCTCTCCTCTTTTTGATCTTTTGATTGCTTAAAAACACGTTGAACAAAGACCTGCCACTGTGCAGAAATATGAAAATGTGTTAGTCTACTAATTTGGATAAATACAAGTTTGCATCTTTATTAATGACCTGACACAAATATCAAAATAAAGAAGTTAGTCGACATCAAATCTTCACATTTAAGTGCTCAAAATACCAACACATGCTTCCAGGACGAATAAAAATCCCCCCAAAACCGAACGTGAATTTTGCTTTTTGCATCGAAATCAGCTGATTTCTTTGAAGGGCAGCTCGTCTCAGTAATTAGACGAGTGATCGGTCGTGGGGGGGCAGCAGCTCCTAAAACGATATGATAAATTAATGGCATTGTTAGCGCGCCTGCGATTACGACCATTATGTTAATTATTGCCCACCAGTCTCCAAATCTTCAGCGTGTCAGATTTAATCAAAACAAGATGTTCTCAAAAACGAAACAAACAACGTCACTTCATCCGCAAAATTGTGCGCCGCACAACAGTTACTCTGCACAAATATAATACATGATCGAATTACATTTTTTTTTCTCTCTAATTGGATTTCTCATGGTGCACGGTGCAGATTCCTCAGAGCTCTGGATTGGAGACATGTGAGCTGGATTATCTTTTTTTTTTCTTTCATTCTTTCTTTCTTGCTCTTTTTTTGGAAATCACCATTTTTTTTCCAGCCCTCTTCAAAGAATCCACTCTATCAACCTGCGACTTTCTGTCAAACAATATGATGGAGGCCATATCTAACCCTCCCTCTGCTGCAGGATGAGCCGGAGCCACATCTCTGCTGCACCACAAGGCACCGAGATCCACCCTCCGTGTGTGTGTGTGTGTGTGTGTGTGTGTGTGTGTGTGTGTGTGTGTGTGTGTGTGTGTGTGTGTGTGTGTGTGTGTGTTGGATACACGGGTGCTTGGTTGTGTACGTGTTGTGGTCCCGTCTACTTGACGTGTGTGTACGCAGACAGCATGATCGGGCTGCACAGCTCCAGCAGGTGATGGAGAAGGACTCACCTCGTGTCTTCACTCACTCCAGCTTTTCGTTCCGTTCGTGTTTTTGGGGATTGACAAGTGTCAAGCGTAAAGTTTCTGTTATGATGAGCTTTCAAATTCAGGGTTCACATTAGATAAGGCCTTTTTACTCCATCAGGATCATGATCTGCAGTTTGCCCACCTACTCATTTGTTGTTTCCTCTAGTAGATGCTGCTGGTTCTATTGAGAAACAGACCTTTGTTTCTTTTTAAGGCGCTGCATTTGCAGAATCAGTCATCAGCTTGATATTTGTCAGGTTTGTCTGCGGCTTGTTTCCATTTTTAAGTTGTGTTTGTATGATCATTTTAGAAATTATCCAAGCGAAAATAAGAAGATAATTAAGCCCCAGATTTAGGCTTATCTTAAGATAAAATATATATTTTAACAAAAATATATTTTTTAAAACTCCCAGCAGTTAAATGCTTTATCTCATCTTTGATAATAATACATTTCAATATAAACAAAATATTATAATTATTATCATTATTATTATTATTTTAAACATTTTCTATAGATTCGTTTCGTCACAATAAATGTCTGGGTAGAATCTTGTCAAAAATGATAATCATCAGTCCATAACGAATATATTGTGATAATACTGGCTGGCGAGCAAATCATACGTGGGTGTTGAGGTCTCAGAGTCTCTCCCTCATTGTCATATCTGATTATTGGGCGATTATTTCCCAGTTAAATTGAGTCACTGCGCATGAATTCGTTTTCATCTCATTTGAGAAGGAAGAAGAAACAAAAAAAACAAAAAAACGGAATAATCCGCAGGTCGACAGGAAAGCAACACCTTCCTGTGCGTATTTATTTATTAGTAGTGTTAAAAAGTAATGATGTCATGTGTCCTGTTCATCAGACCTCTGAAGTCACACCTCAGCGCCTCCCCGCGGCCCGTCCGCCCCGTCCACCGCTGCTCTCCCCCGGCTGCCCGTCAGTGGGAAGCCCCCGCGGGAGGAGGCCCGCATGTAAAACCTCGCGGGCGCTGGTGGGAAAGTGACACCTCCAGCTAAATGCAGCCGGATTACCATGCCAATGTGCACTTGTTAAGTACGTGCAATGTCACCCAGTTTGTGGGCCTTTTTGTCATTCAGATCGGGGCTCAAAAGTTGCACATCAGTGTATCACCGCGCCGTGTGTTGCGAGGATCGGGCTGTAAACGGCGCAGATCGGGCCTGCAGAGGGCATTTAGCACGCTGTCAGAGCACATGCTGCACGAAGCGACAGCGAACAGCGTGCGAATAAGGTGCTGAAGGGCGGTGGTGGCTGGAGGCCAGCAGCACCCACACAGAAATGTGCTCATCCACATGCAAAATAAATAAATAAATAAATAATGAATAAATAAATGATAAAAAATAATGACTAAAAAAATCACTTTCAAGAGCAAACTATTGTGTACTTCAACCGACTGCTTCTATTAAAAGATAACAGACGAATAAATAACACATTTCACGCCAATTACTGCCATTTATCCTGATTTGATTATTTTTAATAGGGGACACTGACACACGTGTCCCAGCTTGTGTACAAAAAAGAAACAGAATTGGAAAAAAAAACAAACAAACCCTGAATTCAACGTGGATCCCAAAAGAGGTGCATAATCTGAGACGCACTCCTCTGAACGCGGGGCACCTTTTTTACTCATAATTCACAGTGAAAAAAAGGGCCAACTCTCATCCAGTGCGACCCCTGAACTCAATATCCTCCTGCCTACTGATGCATACATATATGTAACATCACACTAAATTACCTCCTACAGCCCGCCTGCCCTGCCCATAATAATATTCTTCCTTCACATAATCTGTCAAGATCTTCACAGAGACACTTTACCTCTTCTCGAACCCAATTATAGGAATTGTAGAAGATGAAGAAGATGAGGAGGAGGAGGAGGAGAGGAAAATAAGCTTTAGACTCTGGAAGAGGTGATGTTTTGATTTTGTGATCGACTTGAATGTAAATTTATGTAAAAAAAGAAGTGAACAGTAATGCCTGATGTTATCAAACGTAACTCATATAAAGCACCATATGTCTCCTCCGATGTTTAGCTTGTTCTGTTCCTTGATATATATATATATATATATATATATATATATATATATATATATATATATATATATATATATATATATATATATATATATATATATATATATATATATATATATATATATATAGTGTCCTTGTCTGTTATTCCAGAGGGGAACTGCATTTCCCACATCCTAATCAAAGCCGTTGTGCTGTCTCTTGAAATTAAGGACTGCACCTTTAAATTGTCAATTACTGGGAGGTTAAGTGGACTGAATAGACCCAATGATTCAAATCAGGTGTTACAATTTACTGCACATGGCTATCTGACTTCATTTCATTTTGGCCTCAATCTCCCCCGCATGCAGACAATGAGGTGATTTATCACACAAAGGGAAATATAAACGTGTGTATTTTAGCATCATATATGGGATTGTTGACTAAAAAACACATGTTTGCATTGTTTTAAAGAGAGATTTTAAACTGCACATCAGCTGGCCTTTAATCTTCATGCATCGGGTCAGTCCTCTGAAGAATTAAAAGTCACTGATTTTTTTTAAAAAGCCCCAACATACTCATACACACCCTGCATTGATGGGTTGTTTTAACACTTTGTTCATGTTGTTTTGTAGCATTATTGTTGGGGTATCTACCCAAATTAAAACAGTGTCATTTTAATCCAGTGGTAGTCACAAAATGCCAAAGTTTCCCCCTGAACCTGTAATAATTGTAAGTAACCATACTCAAAGACATGAGTGAAAAAACAGCAGTTTGGTTATTTTGACCCAGCAGTCATGCCATGACATGTATGTCTTTTTTTATATTCACCAAAAATAAAATATGCCATACACGTAGTTGTAAACTGTTGTAATCTACTCTGGTTTAAAATTTACACGCGAGTATTTGTTACTGACTGCGAATACTCTGTGTATTCTTTGCTGTTTTGAGTGTCATATACAGATCATTTTGCACACAAACAAAACAAAAACGTGCTTTAAGGTAAAACAGACGGAGTATCTGGATCCTTTTCTTAAGTAAAAGTACTAATATCAACTGCAAAAATACTACAAGTAAAAATCCTACACTGAATATGTTATCCAAGAATTTATGAGCAGGATAATGTAAGTTAAAAGTATAAGATTTCTGCCCTTGGTGGATGTCGCGTCCTTAGATGTGCATCATGTGTGAGCAGCATTTTACTGAGCTGAGGTGAAGCTAGTTTAAAACTTTTTTACATCCAGTAAGGCTGCAACTAATGAATCGTTTTAATTGTTGATGAATCTGTAATCTATAACACTTTATAATTCTTTTGATTGTTTGGTTTATAAAACTTCGAAAATGTCATCACGGTATGGCAGGAGCTCAAAGTGACGCTTTAAAAATGTTTTCTTTTGTTTAACAAACCAAATCTCAACCTGCTCTGCTCACTTTTACATTATTGTACATTGATGTAGGTTATACTGTATGTGTATTTAAGTATTGTGATGTGTGTTGATGCAGTGTGGGATTTGTGCTGTCCTATGTGTATTTAATTGTATTTCCATATGTATTATATAATGAGTTTTTTTTTTTTTTTCCAATAGCATCCATTGAACACTGTGTGTTTTAATCATGCTGTACATGTTGAAACCCAAACAGGGATCAGAGCTGAAATTTATTAGTAGCTATAAACTCTCTGTGAGGAACATCAGTTGCACTCTTTGTGTTGGGGCTATCGTGTCTGTCAAATAAAATATAAAGTCAAATGAAAAATTATTGAAATTTACTGAAATTCAAGACAAGGAAGACCAACAAATCCTTATTTTTGAAAGGCCAGAAGCATGATAGACATGAAACGTACCATGAAATATGACTTCAGAGATAAATCAGTTGAATAGTTTAAAATTTCAATATTTACAATAAGTTGGCTAATCATTTCACCTCTAATTTTATACACTGTTAGATAGTATGTATCTATAACAATTCATCACATTTCAGAAAATCCTGATTAGAAAAATAACTAGTAATTGTCGTGTAGTAGCATGTGCGCTATTTCCCTCAGAGGTGACATATAACGTGTGAAATGACAGTACTCAAGTTAAGTACAAGAACCTCAGATTTGTACATGAACATATATACATAACTGTCCGTCACTGCAGAATAACTCCATTTTATTTTGGGGTAGATATCCACACAGTAAAATGAAAAATAACTCTCACACAAGGTCAACAGCCGGTGACTTTTAGTGGGTGATTTTGCTCATATTACAGTGTTTACTTTGACTCTTAGATACAAGATTAAACGTGTAATAAAGTTAAAAGTCAGACAGTGGTAACACCCAAACAAAGTTAGCACCCTCACACCCACGCTGGGAGTCCAGAGTCAGCCACACAAGCATCAATATTTTACATTCCCTCTAGAATCCTCTTTAAAGATGCAATCAATGCCTCCTATTCATTATCCATGTGTATGTCTTCTAGGTATGGCCTTCGTCATTAAGCAATAATTCACCCATCCACAGTCCCACATTACTCCGCTGCTCCATACTTTTACAAATGCCTCGGGGCTATAAATACTAATGAAATCTCTTTGCTTAATTTGATTTTGCTGGTACACTTGCAGTTATGGCTGAACTTTCCCACGAGAGAGGCTGATTGAACACTTTCAAGTCCTTATGGAAGCAGGAAAACATTCCAAAGAGCTGGGGAGATCATTTCCATAATTACCCCGATTGGCAGCCTAATGACCTTCTGTGACAATAAAAAGATCTCTTGTTAATTCCATTTCTGTCGCTGACATTCAAGAGATTCCTATCTTACATGTTTGAGGGTTCACAAGATAACAAGTGTACTTTTTTTCCCTCCCATTTGCAGCGAGCAGAAAAGAGCAGCCCCATTCAGCCCCCCCCCGCCATCCCCAACACACTGCAGTGATGTGGCTGCGCTCCGCTGTGAAAGGGATCTGCTTGTGCCTGCACGGCTCGTCCACCCTGCCCCAAAGTCGGATAATTTATGGGCCCTGGGGTAGATTATAAAGATGGATCTTTGAGGCAATCAATTCTCGTGTTGCGTTTTGAATGGTGGGATAGAAATGAAGTGCAGAATAATTAAAAAGATCACAAGTCCCCCCTCGCATGTAATAATGAGTGGCTCCAGAGGCAGTGGGCTCTGCCACAGTGCCGGAGGAAGAGCCTTTGATTTGACTGAGAGGACACTCGGCCCGGTCCAACACACCGCCGCACAATGGGGGGGTTTCACCGCCCGCCCCGCCACACACTGAGGCTGCGCTGCAAGTGACACTCTGTGACTGTTTGAGGACTGTGTGCTTGTCCACCAGGCAGATCATAAGCAGACTCTGTTGTCAGAGGAAGTGGAGAAGGGGTGGGGGAGTGTGTGTGTGTGTGTGTGTGTGGGGGGGTCCTTGTTGCTTGAATGTCTAAGTCAGGATGACTCAGAGCTGGCATGAAAAAGTGATGGGGGCGGTTGTTTGGCATATGTTTCACAGTGAACCACAATGCTCGGAGTGTTATGGGATGTTAAAATAAAATCTGTCCGTTCTTTGCAAAATGAATCAGTGTCAAAATGTACCCTCAGCCCTCTGCGTGGACAAGTGGGGGCTGTTGTGCCCTGACAAATTCAAATGGTAATCTCAGGCCTTTTTATACCTCTGAATGCATTAGACCAAATGTAAAATGTGCATCTGTAATTAGCCCCCCCCACCATTTCTTTTTTGCATGCTTCTCAGTTTGCCCGCCAATTCTCTCTCTTTTTTTTTTTCCTGTGAAAGACAAGCTTTTTGGAAATAAACTGATGTATTGATCCACTCACACTGTGGATGTTGTTCTAAGGGTGGTAAAGAGGATCCCAAATAGAAAGAACACATGACATTCCCTTAATTATGATGGCAAAATAGAGCAAAAAGGACACAGTGGGAGCTGGCGGGGGCCCTCCTGGAAACAGATGGTGGCATGTGCGACTGCTTTTCTCTGCTGGAAGGCGAAGTGTAACGACACCTGGCAGCAGCGCACGTTGAATATCATTCTGCTGGTCACTTGGTCAGCTCAACATTGGCACATCCAGGGACGCACAGTGCTGCGGGCGCTAGTTCATTTAGTGTGGATTTCCTTTGTAAAGGTGTTAACATCTCGTAACTGGCAACCATAGACTAATTTCCCCTTACAGTGCAAGTTCAAGGCGAGTTCTGTGTGTGTGTGTGTGTGTGTGTGTGTGTGTGTGTGTGTGTGTGCACTGTGCCATCTCTAACAGTCCAGATGTAAATGAATGCAGGGCAAATTAGATGTGTTGTGTTTCTGAACTGAATGTGGCTGAACATTTTTCCGATAAACTGATCAGCCACCACCATGGGACGCAATCATCAGCAAAGTAGAACATGAACATAAAATATTGAGCCGCTGCCGCTTTTGGGCATTTTCACAGGCGAACTGTTGGTGGGTGCTCGACAACAAGCAAAACTTTGTCCCACCGCCCCATTTAACACAAAGAGTAGACGAGACCTCAGGGGAAAACTAATCAATTCCTTCCATGTGGAAAATGTAACAACAAAGTGAATGTTTTAGCCAAAGGACCACCGTCATCACAAACTGACCATGTAATTCTACGTTTTCCAGCAAATAACAGTGATGACGATCCTTTGAACAAACTTGTCACATTTTTTTCCATTTATCCATCCACAGTGTTTAAAAATGAGCTCCATCTTAGCTGCAGAGGAAGCCTGGTTGACTGATGTAGGAAAGGTTTTCTTTATCATCTGGAGTCTGTATACATTTTAGTCTGGTATAGCTGTAATGTATGTGTGTGTGTGTGTGTGTATCTGTGTGTAGTGCAAACAGTGTTGCATTGTTCCCTAAAGAACTGAAGTACATGGGGACTTAAATGATAACTAAAAACAACCAACATTGGTGTCTTCGGAAGCCCCATGATCCAGAATGGATTTGAACAGACTTGTGTGCTCACTTCAGACTGGGTGCAAGCTAAAGTTTTTAGCTTAGCAGCTACAGTGACGATGGCTTTTTTTTTTTTTTTTTTTAAAAAGGCAGTCTTTTCAAAATCAATTTCATATCCCAGGGCTTTCGGAGACTTGGACAGACTTACACAGATGACCTGTATGAAGCCATTTTTATATTTTGTTGTCGTTGTTGTCCCATTCTACTTCAGCTGTTAAGGAGAATTCTGCAATACTGTTTGTGCTGTGAAGCTCCAGAAATGTTCGGTGGGCTACGGAACTTCACCTGACTATCCATCGGCATGGGAAAGCCACCAATAACTATGTGAGTGACTGACTAAATTCGTGTTGTATGTTCAGCTCTGTTGACAGAATAAAATGTTGAAATTTACATTTCTGCAAACCACAGATATGTTCAAATTTCGACATGTCATGCACCATATTCACATCTCTACAACACATTTCATATCATGTTCCCATTACATGCAAATGAGGTGTCACCACTGATGATTAGTGTCAACAAAACCAGATATTTTAGGCTAAAACATGATGTTCTTCTAATCCAAACCAAGTGGATTTGGTGCCTAAACCTGACCAAAGCATCAGCACAACGCTCACACAACAGAAGATTGAAAATCAAACCATGAGAAAAATAAAGTTCCAACATACATACATTGCAAAAGACAAAAAAAATACAGCACATAATATGCTTGTAATCAAAATCTAACAAACAGAAGGATAAACTTTAATGTTTGGCTATTTTTAATTATCATGTAAACAAAAACAACTGGTTCACTACTTCTCTCCAGACTGGGGCTTCTGTTTCATTGAAGGAACTCGTGGAGAATCAGGCAAATGACTTCATTTAAACAAGTTTCAAAATCATCAAAGTGCTACGGTTAATAGTTATTTGGCTGGCTTCTGCTTGGCCCAGTCACAACCGAGGAACCAAAGGAGAAGATAAATGGCTAAATGGGGCCATGTGACGGGACTTGAGAAAGCAGCTCAGAACAGCAAATTCAATTATCATGTTAGAATTCTGCATGAAAACAATCTATACTAGAAATTAGAGGTATTCCTGTCAGATGACTTGTGTTAGTGGAGCTAATGTCATTTGGAAGAGCCCCACACCTCCTTTGAATGTTATCAAATGTTTACAAAAGAACTTAATGTGCTAAAATGCAATCAGAGAATCTACTGTGCCGGCATCAGCCCTGTGCAATGTTTCCGAGGTGGCGCATTATGTGTAACAGGCCACCACGATTCTGCAGCGCAAAGTCACCACAACGGCATTTTGTGTTTTCCTCACCACGTTGTTGTGTTTAAAAGAGACTTTTATGGTTACTTTGCATCACCGCTCTCAAGGGAAAATGATTTGTGGTTCTGCAACAACAGATGCTGGATGACTTGTCTGAAGACTGGAGAGCATTTTTTTTTTTTTTTTTTTTTTTTTAAATTCAATTCTCTACGGCAGCAGCGTCCTTGACTTTATTCTGCTGCAACAGCAGAAAGATGACGGATGACCTTCGTTTTTATCTCCAGTTGTAAATTATGATATCACAGGCATGAAATAATAATGATGACATCCATGAGCATACATATGTAACGTCTCAAATACGTATGTAGCGCGCCTTATTTCATACGGCTCTCTGGCTGTGAACTGGTGCGCCATGGGGGGTGAGTGGACAATGACTGAACTTGGATTTTTGGGTTAACTCGCCCTTTAAACACTCACAAGGAGCCTCTTCCTCTCCTCCTCTCTTGACGCGTAACAGCAGACGTTACAGTACAGCGATTTTCCACTTTTTAAAAAAAATTTGGAGTGTAATCACACTGCGGTATCAGTGATGCAAACTTACGCAGAGTTCGCGTCATCTCTTGCTAAGTTATTTGCTGCACTTATGTAATGCTTACGCGTCTTATTTCCCCTACAGGGACTCGTCTTCCTGGGTCAGGTTCTTGCTGCATCCGGCGAAGGGGCCTTCAAACTCTCGGGGGCGCACAAAGGACTCCATTCTCCTCTGTGTTGCTCTTCTTCATCACCCAGCTCCAGGGCACGGCAGATCTGCTCAATCCCCAGTATTGTCCGGACAAAACCACATATTAAATTTGCCCTGCATAAGCCATTTCATTGAGCTGCAGCAGGAATTCCTTTGCTGGGTCATTCATCTGTGTACATGGTTTGGACACACATTTGAAACAAAGCAAGCCAGTCAAGGATAATATTGAGGAAGTTACATACATTTCAAGTTTTACGGCATATGTCATTTTCTGCTCCGTGCTCTCTTGGCACTGGAGTTGTCGGTGCAGAGTGGCGCGGCGGGAACATTGCGAGACTGTAGCTGCGAGCCATCCAAATTTTCTCCCTGCATATGTAATGTTTTGCACTTCATTTGGAATTCTGGATTTTCCCCGTCAGGAATGTCAACTGCATAGAAACAGAGAGAAACTAAGAGAGCTCTCTATCCACGGCATACAATTAACAATGAATAATAAAGAAGAGGAAAAAAACTCAAGCCAGCCAGCGGTCCTGCATGTGGATAATTCATCAGTTCTGTGTTGGAATAGTTCATGATCTTATCTCTTGCATGTTCATTTCGGTTATTGATGTGTTTTCCACTTCCATATCTGGGACTTCATCTCTGCACCAGCAAAGCATGTGAACACTGTCACTTTTTTAGCTCTGTTAATGATTTAAATTCTGCTGTCTTCTCTGTAATTACATGTGTTCGATCAGACCTTAACCTTTCTCCTCTTTTTTTGTAAAAAATGAAAAAAAAAAACAAGGGAACTTTGAAACTGTCAATGCTGGCACGCCATTACAATATCTGTCATCACCTGATCTGAGATGAATAATGTTTTGTGCATAAAACACTTAGTTATCCTTGTCTAGTCAATAAAATCAATGAACCTCTCATGGCTCCTGTCTTTCTCTGGGAGGAGAGCTTTACATCTGTTGGATTATGGATTATATGGATCCAGATGAATTTTCAAGACAACCAACCATCCTACTCTTTCTCAGATTTCTGATTTTATTGAGACCGATGCACTGCAACATAAGAACAAGCATGCAAAAGGACAAAACACTAGAGAGAACGTGTATCGAGATGTGCTGCAAGTTCAGTTGGCTTAGACACTATATTCACTATGCTATATCATATTATTATCCACCCCAAACAGCCAGATTACTTTACTGTAAGTTACCCATAAGATAAGGTTACCGAGCAACAGCACATATGGAAAGTGGGTGTGTCTGTGTGTATGAATTCAGGAGAGTGACTGAACTCAGCACTCACCACAGACTCCGGTTGTCTCTCTTCTTTTCCCCTCTCCTCTCTGTAGCGTTATGTTCATGAAGTAAAGAACATTTCCCCTCCAACAACAAAAACAATATTTCATACCAAGACACCTGACAATTCAGTTCACCTCTGCAGATCGCTATGAGAGTCAGGATGACAAACAGATGTGGAGATACATTTTATTTATTTTATTTTATTTCAGAAGATAAAAAGTAACCTCAAAGCTCCGAAATCTGTTTATTATAAGCGAGTTTGGGATAGTTTTTCTGTAAAGTCGCTTATAAATATGGGTAGATCAGGTCTGTCTGTCTGTCAATATGTTATCAAAAGAAGAGAATATGAAAGCACAGCCAGTGCTGGTGTATTTATCCTGCAGAAAATGAGCATCAATATTCCAATATTCTGAATCAGTATGTAGTAATATATGGATATCTTTTACACTAATACACAGATGTTTGGTCCATGCGGTTGGTCTGTGACTCTAATGGAAAGGTGACCCCCATTTCTGATTCTAATATCTAAAATTGTTGTTTCACACGCTCCAGTGTGTTAATCATCTCTTATTGTTCCTGACAAACTTCTTTTTGAAACGTACTTATGTTTTGTTCTGTGACAACACTGTTTGTGTTTAGTTGTGTTTCCTATATTGGCAGTGCATCCTGTTAGGACTTGCACAGTTTTTTCACTGGCCACTGCAGTCCACTCACTAACATTAGTGCTCAGCTAATCAGTCACACAAAATCTCACATTACATAGACGTCGTCATTAGAGAGAGACTGAACGCACAGCACTCAGCCAACTTCGCAGGGATGCCGTTCATTTATCCAGCCCGTTGAAAATGTTCCCCACTTCTGTAACTTCGTGTTGACCTGCACCAAGCAACACTGGGCTGCTTCAGAAACCTCCGCCGTGACCCAGTGTGGGTAAACTTTCATGACCCTCGGTTATTGTCCTGAGATTCCTCTCAATTCAGCACATTATGGTTCCGTAAACATTCGATTTATTTCAAAGACCCTTCCAGTTGCCTTAAATTGTATTTGTCTGAAATCAAGCTCATCTGACAGGGGTTGCTCTATATGCTGTGGCTGCGGTCCAAACACAACTCGGATACAATCTAATTATCATTGCTGCAGTGACATCTGAGAGGTGAGCGGCTGCGGCTGACCACGATCATCTCACATGATCGGATGCCAGTTGTTTTTGCAGGTCATTAGAATCGCACACTAATGCATTTAATTTGGAGACCCAACTTATTTATCACTGGCCGAGCGGTGAAGTAGTAATGTTTTTAGACTGGTCGAGGCTGAATTAAAGTAATCAAATAACAGGTGTTAAACGCTGCAAAAAAGGCTTCATAGATTTATTTCTCTACACGCTGCTTACAGATTACACCAGGCCAATACAGACCGCATAGTGGATCTACAGTTGAGTTTAAATTCAATTGAGAGGGAAGATACCTGTCATTATTTGAAAAATGTGACACACGGATTTGAGTTGATGTTCTTCTCAACAGCACAATGTTCATTTACCAGTAAAGGGAAAAAGAAGCTTCATGTGAATATAAAACTCTACAGCCATGCTGAGAATGACAGCGCTAACATGCATAGCAGGCAGAATTTTTACCATGTTTAACATCCTGGTGTTACATGCTAACTTTGGCTCAATTTGATAGCATTCCCCCCCAACAGTTGTGGACACCTCTTCAAACCACAAATGTCGACCACATGGCAGCCTTAAAGATCAGAATCATTTTCTATGACCATGAATATTTCTATAATTTAGCCAGAAATGTTCATCTCCCTTGTTCCCTCCGCAAGAAGCCTTTTTTTGTTTTTACACTGGAATTTTGGATTCATCATGAAAACAAGCATTTGCTCTGTGGCAAAAACAAGTTTTAGATACTTAGGTGTTTTGTTCAGCAAGACGATCTTCAACGCCACTGTAACGCCACATAAATGAAGTCTCCAGAAACAAAAAGCTAATGTTAGGCTATAAATAAATGGTACTGCAGTCTCGTCATCACCGCTAAGCATATGACTATACTATAATATACACATTTTACCATAAAGTGATCACTTTTTGGCACATGAAAATGTTTTATAATCAAACGTGGTGTGTTTACTGATATATTTTATATTTTAGAACAAAAGCTAAAAATCTCTTGTGTCAGAGAGGGAAAAAACATCAACTTTAAGACAAGGGAAACCAGATGTTCAAAAATGTTGACTGATTTCCAGGATTTAGGACTCTACTTACATGATATTATCGTATGTTTATTGCCAACACAATATCAATTTTTCATTTCTTTATCAACAAGGTTGGTAAGGTTGTTTTTACAATATGGTTACATTTTTACTGTTGTGTTCTTATTATTCTTATTCTGAAGTTATATTTTTAAATCACATTTTACGTACAGTATTTCATTTCTATCATCATTTTTATTATTCTTTATCTTTTATCATTTTCATTTGTATTGCAGTTCGTCTCTAAACCTTGTTTGAATCACTTTTAAGCACTTTGACCTGTGTTTTGGTTTGTTTGAAAGGTGCTATATGAATAAAGTTTGATTGACGTAAGATGAGTGACATAAACAAACTTCAGCGTCCTCCACAGATCATCTCTGATGTTGCATGTCTTGCCATAGGTTTTGAGTGGTACAAATACGGCGTAGATTCAGCGCTGGGTTACACCCACAGCAGCTATCTGCCACCCTGTGTCAACACTAATGTCCCGTCCGCTGGGGACTCGTATGTCCTCACACTGGTCCCACTGTCACGGTCCATTCAGCTGGCATCTGTCCCATGATCCCTCAGAGTCACAAAGTTCACCTTGTGCTCATGTCCGTCTGGCGTATGTCATGATCTATGCCACTGTAATCCCGGGGGAAATATCAGTCACCACGTCTGTGTTTGTACACACAATACTTTCACCATTCTTCTGCACCTTGTGTAAAGCTGTCAGGCTCGTCCCTTTACGCCATGCAAGTGTCAACCATTTGAATTTCCTTTTTGTCAGTGTGTGTGTGTGTGTGTGTGTGTGTGTGTGTGTGTGTGTGTGTGCGCGTGCGTTTTTGTGGTATCGTCTCCCCAATGTATTCTAGGACCGTTACTCAACTCTCACATGAGGATGACACAAGGCTTCTGGTTTCATTGTAAAATTAGGCTCACATCACAGCAAGAGTCAAAAGTGTCACCATGTGGCCACTCAGCACTTCACGAAAAAAAAAAAAAAAACACGCAGAGCTTACTGTAAGTTAACCGACGCTCGACGGGAGCGTTTCTCTGCTCGTCTTTGTGTGTGTCCGTCAGTCCGCGTCATCCACCAGAACATCTCAGACTCACAGCAATTGGATAAGTCTTTTATTTTTTTTAATCATAAATATAATCATACAAAAAAATCATAAAAATTGTCCTGCGCTTTCGCAAAATGCACCAACCATCAGTGTAAGTTCTGTCTAAGGGTACATGAGCCCATGAAATAAACACAGCAGAAATGTTAGTAATGTCTGACCATCATGTTTTACTGTATACCTTAAGACGTTAGTTACAGCTGAAAATGAACACGGAAATAAAAAACAGTTTTTCAGATATATCTCTGCAATGGGAATCAACTGCCAGCTGCCGACCTGGAAGTGACCGCTGTGGTTAGTGTGGTCAGTACGTGCTGTGCTAGGATAGACGTGTTGGCAGCCATAGCAAGGTTGGGCTAATATCAAATAGCTTAACACCAATTTTTGATCATGATCATCTTTTGTAGATACTACAGAGTGATCTTGTCTTGGATCATTAGATGAGTTCTTCTGAAAACAAGAGGGCACGAATGTTTCAAGCCCACTCCTGTAACACAGAGTAAACCCCAGCAGCTGAATGGTGTTGCGCCGCCGGCCATGAGTTGTTGCCCCTCCCAGGCCAGATCATTTGTTTCCAATGGCTGAAGGTCTCTGTTGCCCAGTCCGTGGCAGGACCAAATTAAGAGGTGCACCGAGGATGGATGAGCGCAGAGCGAATGAAAGATTGGCGGGCAGGCGCAGATTTTTCCTGTTTCCTGTCCCTACTCTCCTCTCCTTTTTGCTGCCTTCTGTCAGATAGATGATGTGCGAGGGAAATATTATTTGTTCTGTTTTCACTGTTGATTCTGTCCTGTCCTCCTCAGAGTAGCTATCTCAATTTTGATGACAGAACGTAGAAATGAAGCCAAAGTAGCGGACCTGCTTAAATGTTTGCTGTACTGGTGCTGCTCCACGCCCCTACAGCAAATATTTACAGTCACAATTCAGGATGAGATGGTGATCGATTCGTTCCCCCTCCAGTTTGACTGAGTGTTTCAACAGCCAGCCGAACGACTTTTCATTGTGCTAAACATCTTAGATTAAACGTGCGTTATGTAGTTTTGGGGTAGAAATTCAGAGGGGAAATCAGAAGAGAAAGATCGTCATTGGCTGATTTTGTTCATGTTTAAACAAACTGAATAAACAAATTTTGTTTGTTTTCACGACTGAATAAACAAACTGACCTTAAAGGACAACACAATTTATACGGTTTAACTTTGTTTATATGTGGCGGACCCTGCCACCTTTCTAGCTTCAAACAATGATCTTCCTCTGTGAACAGCGTGTTTATTCACTTATGGGGAAATCTAATATTAAGTTAAGTTTGTATTATTTCCTCATTATTATAGTAATGGGTTTGGATCTCTTCTACAAAAAACTACACATTGCCCTGTCAAGGTTTGACTGTCAGAACAGCTGATTTGGGTTTTTTCATGATTATTTAAAAAAAAAAGAAAATTCTCTGAAACGAATACCTTTCACACATCTGCAAATGGACAAACGGAATTAGCAGTCACTTCCATTAATTTCACTTTCCATCACCAGATATCCATTACTTCATAGCTCATACACTTCAGGCCATAAACTGACACATTCAAATGCATCCATCACATTTATGCTTATTGTGCCAAATTCTTGTGTAACTTCCAGCTGCGAGTATGAGTGTGAATCTGAACCCGCGAGTGGCACCGTGCATGTGTTTCTGACACTACACAGCACAGAAACCAAGAGAAAAAGAGAGGCAGGCGTCACTTGTCACCAATATTGTGACAAGTGTGCAACAACTCTGACCCGGTGTCTGCTGTGGCGGAGTTCTGTGCCCTGTGGAGAGAAGAGGCCTCAGCTGCACCCGGAGTCGCAGGTTATGGCTCGGCCCAGATGAAATACTTCATAGCTGTTAGATTTCCTGCTCGGACAGACAGAGGGGTCAGGTCACCAAATATATATTGATCCAACTGCCGCGCACACTGTCCCGCTGGGTATTGTGTGTGGAACCGTTGCCAAAAACGTTATAAAAGGCAGCACAGGAGGCAACAAGTGCAGAAAACCATACCACGATCTGGATGAATGAGAACCTTCATCAATGTATTTTTTAAGTATCTAATTATTATTATTATTATTATCATTATTATTATTATTATTATTATTATTATTATAGTAGCCATCCTGGCTTTAGTGTCAACAGCAGTTAAGGAGGTTTCAGTGAGCAGACGCTCGCTGTCTGATATCACCTCTGGACGGCATCGGGCTCAAAGCTAATGAACTATCCAGGTCGGAGATGCACGTTAATGTGACAGTACACATTCAGCTTGACAGTTAATCAGCTGTGAAATGTGATGCATGAGTGCAGGTGTTCTGAGCATCTTGACAGTTGTTTCATTATGACGCGCAGTAACAAATAATGGTTGTATGTACTATTTACTATGATTGCATGCATAACACAATATGTTGTATTGGTGTTCTGCAATAATTAAAAATGTTATGTGGACAGTTGCTCTCCAGTAAATGGGTGTTATAATAATAAAGTTATGCACTCTAACAACATAATATTTTGAAAAGTTGGTTTTTAATTCTTCATCTTAAAAACACCCAACAAAACAATTTCATTGCACAGACTACTTAGCTTGGTTATCTCATGATCTTCCTCGGCATATTGCTGCTGTTGGCCAGGAATTGTATGGAATTGTAGGTGTTCAATCGTTTTGCTTTTTTTGTTTTTACTAATTTCTGTTTTTGAACACTGAAAGGCATAACATTTGAGATGCAGTGTCAAGTTCTATCAGTGTTAACTTCTAAGTAAATATAGTTGGAAGGCCTTTAAGGGGGCTCTGTCTAACAATTTTCAGCAATCTACATGTGCTAATCGCTTTTTATTGGCCATATGTGAGTGGACTGTTACTGTTACGTTACTACTGTTACTCTCTCTCTCTAGGTTGCCTGTACAAGCCTGTAGTTGTTTAATGCTGCTGGACTGTGGATTTCTGAAAGATGTGACTTTATGCACGTTCTTGAGTCCCTCATCTCAGCTCCTCTCTCTGCTCCGCTAACAGAGAGCAACAGTAGCTAACCTTAGTTTAAAAATGGAGTCCACTGACATCGACTAACGATCGGCATCCAGCACAACATAGAAGTTCCGCAGAGCACCTTTGAGTGCTCGGAAAAATAATCGACATTTACAACTCCGTGGCAAACGCCATCTGCTGAGGAAGACTGTGTGAATATTTGGAACTTTATATTATAATGAAGTCATCTGATGTTTCCTGTAAACTATGAACTACTGTATATGACTGTCAGACTGTATGCACAATATTTTTTCTTCCCAGAAACAGTGACAGAAACGGTCTTGTGACCGTGTTGTTGCGGCTGCACTGAGTCACTCAGTGGCTGTGAGATCATCCTATAGAGATCATCGCCCCAATTACAAAGGAGTGGGCTTTGTGTCCATATTTTTCACCACTGTGAATGCATGTATGTGTCTTTTCTCTCAGTCTTAGCTCTCATTTTACGGCCCCCTGCCACCACTCTCATTATCACCTCTACCACTAACCTTAACTGTCAGAGACCTATATCCTAATGGCCAATTAAATACCTTGATTTTAGCCAAAACGGCGTGGTGAGGAATTACTTACCAGAGCTAGCTGAGTTACTTATCTGTAAATGGTGGTTCCTTAGCATTTGGTGGCATTTGAGGGCCCCGATCACAGGATAACTGCAGGTCATTTGTATGTTAATGACTCAATGACATGTAGTTAAGTTAGGTGTGTAGCTGAACGCTTCGCTGGAGCGGAGAGAGGGACAATGCATTGAGAGGAATAGAATAGAATAGAACAGAATTGAACAAAATAGAACAAAATAGAATAGATTAGAATAGAATGCAGAGGTATATACTAAACCAAAGACATAATGTGTACAAACCACAAAATACACACACAGAAACACAGAGTCAGACACCAAGTAGCTCAGTTGGCAGAGCGTGCCACCAACATACAGAGGCTCTGTCCTAGCTGCAGCGACCGAGGGCTCGAATCCAACCTGCAACCCCTCGCTGCATGTCATCCCCTCCTCTCTCACCGTGTTTCCAGTCATCTCTCTCTCACCAAAACTGTCTTGGTTTGTCCGTCCACAGTCACCACTTGCTTAGTCCGAATTAATCCTTAATTCACGGAGCTGTTGTTGAAAATGTTCTGGCCTCACACGCCCTTTTCATCCGCTACTGATGCCAGACTCTCTCTCACTCCCCCGGCTGCTTCACCTCTCTCCTGTCTCACGTCTTCAAAATGGCATCGGTCAGACTCAGGCTGTGTTCTGTTAATAAGGCCACTGGCTCCACAGCTAACTATGCTAATTGGCTGACAGCAACTACAGCTTTTACTACATCCAAAGGCTACTGCAGTTATCGGTTATGCACCTCTCGATATTTTTGGAGCTACTTTCCAATTTTTCCCATGTCTTACAAATGAAACATTTAACGTTCCAGGTTTAAATCCAGCGACTCCATTCTGGCTTTGTCATGTGGTAACGCGCCTTGAGGCTTGTTGCCACCCTGCTATAAACTTGCTAAAAGACTAACAATCTAGTTAGCTACAACCACAGCGTGTGGCAACTTCTGCTGCAAAGTGTGGGTAGATATCACAATGACATTGTTGTCGTGAAGTATTTTAGCCACGATAATCGCATAGTGAAAATCTGATATTGTGACAGGGTTCAGGATGCTGACGACAAACTCAGCCATGACCACCGACGAAGGCAAAAACCGTCGACCGCAGAAGATCTAAAGGAATTTTTGGTACAATGAGTCACAATCACAAATCACAAGTTCATCCCTCAATGTTATGTTAGTATGATCCCCTGGTTTATATACGCTTTGCAACTGGCCATTCCGATGCCTTACTGTTAGGGACAGGGTATGACATCATCCTGTCGCAGAAGGATGTTAATGCGCTGACATTAAATGAGAAAAACATCACCGTGCACCTTTGTCAAGTGCATTTATAATCGCTTTAATTATCACAAAATCTAACACAATGTTTCACCGTTAAGAAACAAATCGCCACCTAATTCTGTAATCACTCAGACGCTGTTTGTTGTTACCTAACGATATAAAATAAACTGTTTGTCAGAGAGCGCTGTGGCATTGTTTTTAATTCTAAACAATTCCCGTATGTAATTTAACACAGTGTGGGCCTCTTTCAATAAGCACCGGAGCCATTGATCTCGCCTCCTCCCGCTCCTGCAGCACTCCTGAAGAGAAAGCAGAAAGTTGTGTGAATGTTCTATGCAAATGTTTAGTGTATTAGCATACACAGTCGTAATTAAAGCATAATTAGAGAGACAAATGGTGCTGTGAAGCTCTGCGCCTTGGCTCCGGAGTCTGTTTATCAGCAGCCCCTTGTTTAGTCGGCTAAAACAGGTTTATATGAAACAAGCGCCGCCGACTGCTGCATTAATTGTTATCATTGCCTTGGAAAGCAAATAGGTGCCATAGCGCTGTGGACTGTGAGAGGAGAGAGCCGGAGAGGGACCGGGACAAATTAGTGTGGAAAATGAGAGTGTCGAAATTGGAGAGGGATTAGCGCCGACGATAATGAAGCAATTAAAGAGTAAGCGCTCAGCACTCAGGTGCCTTTACTGAGCTGGTTCACTCCAGCTGCTTTCAGACGCTCCAATGCAAATATATCCCCAACGGTGAGGGGAGGTAACACTCTGTCCTAATACATCACCGATATAGGCTGAGAGGAGTGAACACGACATGCCGCGGCGTAATGCAAAGTGACAAAGTACAACACAATCTGACACGACAGGACACGGCGAGGTGGCACAACGCAACGTCGCATGGCAGAATGCATTGCGGCACGGGGCAAACATGAGGAAGGCAACACAACAGGTACGAAATCGTGCATCAGAATGTTTCAGAGGTAACACAGCCCGACCCTCCCCGCGACGACAATGCAGAGAGCAATGCAGCAACATGGACACGAGATGAAATTACAAAATACTCAGTATAGAATTTTAGGACTGAATGTCTAATCAGTCTCACGGTGTGATAGATTTCGATTTAAGTTAAAGGTTTGCCACTTTTTGATGATGTTTTTAAGGTAAAGGGAGTGCCTGTGTTTAGACCTTGTATAGCAATTGAAAAGATGGTGTCACAATATGTTCTTCAACCAATGCCATGAGGGGCCAGTGAGCTCCTTCAGAACTGCTTGTCGACGGTGGAAGAGCCCTCTCCCTACACACCTTTTCATCGTCTGATTAACGAGGGCTGTGTCTGAACATTTCTCTAACTTTCCAGGATTGACGAGTGAACACTCCAGGAAAGGCCGTCTGACAATGTGCGTGCCCTTCTTAACGATACTGAACCTCTTCCCTCTCTGTGTGACCGGCCTCTCACTCTGCATTCAAGTGTGGAGTTTGCATGTTCTCCTCCTACTTGCATGGGTCTCCTCTGGGTGCTCAGGTTTCCCCCACCATCACAAACACGAATGCTAGGTTACTTCGCCAGTCAGTGGCCTTGAGTTGGTCCTGGTGGTACTGCACATCGGCTGGGGCTGGGCGAGCTGGGTTAAATGCAAAGAACCGGTTTTACTATGTTCTACATTGTGAGAAAATGAAATTTAGTATGTGAAGAAATAAAGATTCTTCTAAGGCATGCACACTTTTGATTCACAGTGTGGTCAGAAAAGACATCATTTGTGTCACAACTTCAGCCAGACTTTAGTTTTTCATCTGTCTGTTTCATGTTTTCTCCTCACTAACCCTCATGTCATTTCAGACCCTGCCTCTCCCCCCTGCTCTGCATTACCTGTTGGTTTGATCCACCTGATCTGCTCCACCCCCTTACTCACCTGCTCCTCATCAGCTAATCAGCCCCCTCAGTATTTATACTGAGCCTGTTCCCTCAGTTCTTTGCCAGATTGTCTAGTGTTTACCTAGCTCTCCAGCGTTCCGTATTTTTTGAATCTGATCCTGCCTGCTTGTGATTTGACCTGCCTTTGGACTTTGGACTCTCCCTCTTGTCTGCTCCCTCTGGATTTGTTTGCCTCGCTGACTGACTACCTGGTTTGACCCTCGCTTGTAATTAAAGATACTCTTTTGTAACTGAACTGTTTCCTTTGTGTCGTGCTATTGGGTTCCTGCCTGTCATTTTGTGAAGCCTGACAATTTGAACAACTTCTCTAGTTCAGCTACTTTATCTTTATCATTTCCAAATGCCACACATCTTTTAAAATGGTGAACACATTTCCTAAAACTGCTGGCCACTGCAGTTTTTAACAAAATCTAAGAATGGTGCACACTAGAGGTGTACACAGATCTTAACTGCATTTTAATATGTGGGAGACCACAGACGAAATATTTCTAATATATAACTGTAGGACGCAGGAACACACATTTAATACAAATTCAGGAGGGGGACCTGAGAACTCAGGTGCAGGTGAGCAACATCCGGTTTGTGACACTTCCTGGTCAGCCTGCTCTCATTAGCTATCAGGGGTTTCTGTTCAATATTCCATCACTGTTCCCATACATCACAGGCTTTCAATTTGTAAGTGATTCAGCATCGGAAAGCTGATGCTCTAGATTCCAAGGAGTAAAAACAAAATGCCGCAACATGGAGGAGGCAGATGGCACACCACAGGACAGTGACTCGATTCACACTGAAAATGTCCCAGTATGGATGGCAGAGAGGTATTTGAGCCACGGTGATGCAGTGATGATGTGTTTTACTGCGGCAGATTACGTTCTGATATTCAGTCCAACGATCGGACAGTCGCCCTCACGCTGCAGAATGATGGAGGCAGGGGCAGCGGGAGCCAGAGGTAGGAGGAAGAGAAAAAACTGGGCGGAGAGAGGAAGGGACTGGGGCTGTCTGTGGCGATGCCAGACATCTATGGTTGGGGGTAATAAAGCCCCTCTCAAAGTCAACAGTTCAGAAACTCCTTTGTCCTCCTAAAAGAGCTTTTAATTTTTAACACAAACTTGCACTTAGGTATGCATGAACTTTGGTAAAATCCTGAGACATGTGTATAAAAGGGTTTAATAGATGACGGTCATGTGCTCTGCTGCCGGGTAATGATGTCAGCCCCTCGATCTCATTCCCTCTCTGCCTCTCTTTTGGCTTCTTTGATAGAGGAGGGCCTAATGTAAATTTAATTTGGAGTGATGTATGGCAGCGATGGGTGAGTGAGTGAGAATGGGGTCCTGGGTTTTGGGGCGGTGTGTGCATGTCGGGGACGGTGTGTGTGTGTGTGTGTGTGAAGGGAAATTGGGGCTTGAAGGTAGAGAAGGCTGAGTTGATGTGGATGGAGGGGTGAGGAGGTGGGGTGAGGGGGTGACGGGTGGGAAGGCAGGAGGGTGTGTGTTGGGGGGGCGCAGATAGGGTGTCTGAAGTGTCTCTGCGGGGGGAGCAGCTGGATCGGGGCGCTGCCACTTTGCCAACACTGTCGTCTTTAAGCAGGATTGATGACGACGCACGCCCCCATATGCGTCCATGAGCGTGCGAGCGTGGCCCCACACACATGCACACACTCCCACCGCCTTGCACGCCCTCACCGTGTCTGATTTACACAGACACAGTCGGCCCCCGCCATGCCGCATTTGCCCTCGACAATGCGGAGGGGAGGGACGGTTGCTTTTGGTTTCCAACAAGAGGGCGACATCTGAATGGGAGGAGGCTATACAACTCCCCGGTTTTGCCTCCTTCAAAGGCCCCCAGCCCTCCCTCCCCTGTCGGCCCCCTTGTCTCGCTTCAAATGAAGTGGACAAATGCTAAATCAATGTTTTTAGTGTCGCTCATCACCGTCTTTATCCCCCCTCTCTCATTGTTTCCTGGCAGATTGAGAGGATATTGATGGCCATGACTGTCAGCTATCAAGGTTTCCCCCTCTCCTCCTAATGTCCTCTGGGTGTTTGTCCACCCTCACGCCGACCGGGAGACACGCTTAAATGGGAACAATCTACGATGGTGTGGAAATCCCTCCATCCTCCATCTATTTTGCATTAACGCTGCAGGATTTTCCCAAACAATTTCTCCGTGCACGGTCATCACGGAGAAGGAGATGAAATCCAGATCCTATCTGTGGACTTAATGAGTTTCCGCAAACGACTGCGCTGTAAATTGTCATGGGGTTATTAAACAAAACATGGAAATTGCAATAATCGCATGTAGAATGCAAGTATTGGTTGAGCAATAAAGTCCCTGTTCATTAAGTTAAAATTAGTTTGGCGATGCTCGGAGTGCGAAGAGGCCCGAATCCAGTCTCATTTTTATTGATTCACCTGCAATGTAATTCATCTCTCCGGCTGACGACCGAGCAACTTGCTCAGAAACTCCCAAATTTCATTTTTAACTCACTTTTCGTTTAACCAAACATTGAATGAAGACAGAGATAATTTCAACTTCCCTCTATTGACAGCATCATCATCATCAACATCATCTCCAGCTCCACGGTAATGGATGCGGGCTAGAGGAGGATGAGCAGGGGTCGAATGAATAGTGAGTGGTATTCATCAGACCAGGGGGAAGCGGCAGCCAAGATCCAATTATATATATTCATTAAGTGATAATGATATCATGGTCTTTTAACTGAGAAGAAAAGGGAGCGTAATTGAATAATAACAGTTGTACAATCCCAGAGGATTGGACCCCCCCTCCCCACGTTCCCACCACCACCACACAGACACGCAGGCCGACATGGTGACCCCCCGAGGGGTGGGGAGCAGGAGGGAGGGCAGGGATACTGAGGAGCGAGGATTGATGGAATTCTATTACTCCCTGATAGATTTATTATGAGGGCCTGAGTGGACTCTCTGCTCCACTTTGTCACTCACACTAATCAGTGGCGGGGAGGGAGGGAGGGCAACTCATGCCCCCCTTTGTGTCCCTACCCCCAAACCCCCCCTCTTTCCCCTCTCCTGCCCTCCTGCCCATCACTGAAGACAAGGTTAGAAGCAGCCTGACAGGCAGACGCGGCGGGTGGCCATTTTGGATCTCCGTGAGCCGAGAGATCGCCGCGGCAAATGGGCCAGCTGAGCTCCCCTGACCTCCAGGGTGAGCCTTTCATTTGTTTATTAATGGAGGGCCATGTGCAACACCATAAGGGCGGCGTGTCGCGCAGAGATCAACAGCCTTCGCATGGCGGCCCATCCTGACCGCCTGCCTCCCAGCAACCCCCACAAGAATAGGACCAAAACAATTTGTAAACACTTAGCATGGTGATGAGGCGCTCGCTCATGGCCCCCATCAGTTTAGACTTGTATGCGGGATGACAGGAGGCAGATGAAGAGATGGTGGTGGATGGTCACTTAGTCTCAGTGTGTTTACATGCTCTTAGGCAACCAAGTTAATATAAGCTGTCTGTAGTAACATGGATTCTGAAAGGAAAATTACTATATTCTGGTAAAGAATTCGGCTGTTCTGACAGTATTTACCTTCTAAAGCAGCTGGATCCTTCTTGCCAGGCTTCAAGATTGGTTGGACCAATCGCTGTCCGATGAGGAAGTACCAGCTGCTGTGGGCGTGGTTTAGCTGTGATGACCAATGAGAAAAGCAGTTGTTTGTGTTTTCTTGATTGTAAAGATGTTCTCACTTTGATGGCTGTGGTATGAGTTTGACTTACCAGTGGGCTCCTGCTCTTGGTTTGATTGGCTCACCGTGGTAGACAGATGGTTTGTCCAATCACCTGCCAAGTGTTTTTTGAGAGGGCCTGCCTTTTTCTAAACATTTCCTAAGAACAACTCCACATGGTTTTATGCAACAAACCATCTGGCAAGTCTGGTTATGAAGTGTGTAGCAGTTAATGAAACTACAAAACCTTGCGCAGAGGGCTACTTCCTGTGTTTACCTTTGGTCGCACTCAAAGAAAAGCTTCAGAAAACTATTCGAATACAATTTAAGGTAGCCTGTTGTTATGACCCATAGTCAGAACAGCTTCATTCATGAAAACAAGACTCAAAAACAGAATTCCTTTTGAAGATCATTCAAAATCTGGAGTCTCGTATAAATGGTGTCTGACTTGTTTTTACTTATTTATTTTTACAAGGGTGCATGTGCATGACAAAGATTCCCATCAGGAAGCTTCTGTGTGGCGCACCGTGATGAAAGGAATGATGAAGTCAGTTGTTTGTATTTATTAAATTTGAATCTCTAAAAGTGTATCAACCGAGAATAATTCATTTCTAGAAGTCCAAATAAGTCATGTTCCACAGCTTCTTATCATAGCTTTAAATAGTGTTTAGTCATATAATCTACCAATATACTTTAAATAACAAGTCCAGGATTTCGAAATAAGGTTCTGGTATATAGAGAAATATGCCCCAGGTTTTAAAGGTCCCATATTATGAAAAAACATGTTTTCTCTGGTCTTTACATATATAAACTGGTCCTCCCCGAGTCCATCAACTTCCAGAAAGAGAAAAACAAGCGATTCCTGCATGGTCTCTGCAGCCAATGCATTTTGAATACAGTGGGACCAATATGGGACCTTTAACACCAGGCTACTGCACTGCATGTAAACAAAGATTTTCTAAGTAGTCGATTAGATTAAAAACTTGATTTATTTTATCTTTACACAATGTACTATACCCAAACTACCCTTTAAGTCAAGACAGTTTTCTATAGAATAATAGAATCACAAATCATTTGCCTGAAAAGGATTTTACTATCTGTACACACTCCCCTTTATCCTTTGTATCCATTGTTTTTATGTCAATTTGGCAGCAACTCTCCTGTGGAAATCAATTTATCCACCTAAAGAATTTGTGTAGGTGGAACCATTGGCTCAGGACATGATTTCAAGTATGGTTTCCAGTAAAGCAGAGTGGAGAAATATGCCCATTCCCTCCATTATCTATGTGTATCTATGTGTGTGTTATCATGCTCCGTAGAGACCTTCTCTCAGAGAGGAGGTCATTATGCGGTGCAGGTTTGATCCCTGGATTAGAGGAGAAAGACTGAGAGAAAATCATTGTCATTACACTCCTAACAGGCTTCCACTGTTTACTCTCCTCTTGTCTTACACTGCTCACTTCAACACCTACAAGATAAACTGGTCCAGCAGCAGCCCGCGTTTGTATTCCCAGTGGCACCATGTCTGACATAGTAAGAAGTCCTTTAGACCTGAGAGAGTATAAATGTCTGTCTGTGTGTCTGCAGCTGTGCGTGTGCACATTAACAAGGTGGAGGTGAAGCAGGGGGACGTTCAAGACTCGACTGGCGAGTCTCTGTCTCCTGTCCTCACTGAATTCATCAGGTCCGATTTTTAAATTGTAAATCAAATAATCTACTGGATACAAGATTCTCTCAGACACGCATCAGAATTCAGCCACAGTTTTTCCTGCACCAGCACTCAGCTGTTTATGAGTTTCACAGACCATCTGTTATTTGTTAATGTGCTCGAACCCTCTGTTTGAAATTAAAATGTGATCTCTGCTTCCCAAGGACTCCAAACGCTGGTAAATGCCGACTGAGTTTTATTATATAACATTAGGAAAAGTACAACATTTCAAGCCTTTCATCCAGACACTTGACTTTCTAATGTTGTAAGATATAGATTGCAACAAACCATTGTTTGGACGAACCATGTGTCTATCACTGTCCATCAAGGGCTAACCTCCAACCAATCAGATCCCTAACAATATGATGTAGTAGAGGAGTGCTACCACCACCAGAGCAATTTCAAATTTCAAATGAGCAATCTCTTCACGTGTTGACCACACCGTCTGCCAGTAACTCCTGTGGTTTGTCCACAGGTGCTAACAGCTCCGAAAAAACTACAGCAGACAAGCAAAATTGCAACGGAACGGTCTTCGAGGTTGGAAATTCCATGACGCAAACACAAGATGCGCGAAGCTCGACTTCCCACACATGAACGCAGATGACATCACAGCAGCGTGGTGGTGCACAATGTATGCCATTTTGCCGTTCAGTTGATTTATGCTTATAAGAAGTCTCTGTGAGCATGCGCTACGATCCTACTCCTCCTGTCTGTTTTTAAGTCCCTTAACCTGTTAAATCAGCTGCTGTAGATGCTCGTGAAATGCACAGATTCGCCGTACGACCATGTGTTTGCAGTGGGTGTCCATATTGTTATGAACAAACACTCGGGGGACACATTTAGATCGGTAGTCAGGAATACCGACTTTGACCGATCACAACAACGACTTGACACCTGGCAGGATGGATTCAGAAGATCACATGATCACGTGAGCATCAGTACCATGATCACACATCAGTTACCAGGATGCTGGCTGAACACACATTTTGAATCCATCTTGAACTGAATGTTACAGTTTGAGCGGCTTGAAAACAGTTTGATTTGTGTGTGAATGTGTGTGTTCTATACGGGCATATTTACACTGCGTTATTATATTTACATGGTTGATCCATATGGCATCCCATCTATCTTCTGCTGTTGGGGTGTCCGCGTGTGCCTCCTTGACCGTGTTTTGGGCGACCATATCGCGTTCTCAACTCTGCTCTGAATTTATGTTTTTGAGCTATTAATCATAACTCAATCATAACTCAATCAGTGTTAAACGGATCTCAGATGTAATATGAGGATTAGATTTTTGCCTCCGTGTGATGTCGAGCCAGAAAGTGCATGTGGGCCTGTGAGGCATTGGGTAATGTGCTCTCTGTTTGATGTGCGCTTTCCAATCAATGACCGGCTTTTCCCAAACGTCTCTCACCGAACGTCACCACCTCCCTCGGGTGGTCGCACATTGTCTTTCCACTCCGCCTGTTTACGCCCGTGCGCCTTTGATACAAACGTCTATTTGTTTTCTGAGGCCTCGGCCTCGTATACCATGAGGCAAGATAAATATTTTGAAGCTTCATAGGCATAAATAATTGATTTATGTCACACAGCGAAGCACGACATCCCCACTTCACACAGCCTCGGCAGCGCTTTGTTTTGGGCTGGAGTGGAACAGAGAGGACAATAATGTTTACCCTGGTGGTATCGCAATTAACGGAAGAAAACAGCTGCATACATGCATCCGAGGCTGTGTCGAATTAAAGAGCGATCGTGGACAAGTACAACTCTGGCTTTTGTTTACGTGTGGTGAGGGAGAGCAGTAAACAGAACTGGGTGAGGCGGGCGAGTGATACGGCTCCTCTGATGGGAGAGCTACAAATTGATTCACTCACATGCCAAGATGGTTCAGATAGGCCCCCCCCCCCCGTCCGTCATTCGTCTGTCTTGTTGTTACTCGTCCCTCTGCCTCTGTACATCAGCTTATCTGTTTCACACATTTTAAATGTGCTCTGTCCTCTCAGCTTCTCTGTGTCCGTCCTGTCTCTCCCTCTCCGTCTGCTTCACACACACACACACACACACACATACTGACACACACTCGCACAGAAATTCTCATTACCTCATTAGCAGAGGCAGCTCTCATTTAGCTCTTTAATGACGGTTCTAGATGAATGGGCCTGGTGCTGATCCCAGTGCTGTGACTGGATTAGTGATAATGACTGATCTATGGGAAGTGTGACAGCCTCATCTCAACTCTCCCCAGGTCTCATCCTCTAGCCCGGGGCCAACCAAAGTGAGGTCCACAGGCCAAGTCTGGCCCCTGACGCAGATTAGGACTTCATGAGACGACCCCCGCTGGTTCTGAGTGTGAGCAGATTAGTCAGTGATCAGACTTTATCAATGTGCTTTTGTATAGAGGCGGTGTGCTTTTCAGAAGAGAAGTCGGTCTTCTGCAGTCAAATTTGTATTGTCTAGTTTAAGGTAAAATGCAACAATCTGTAAAGGTCAGTAAGATTTTAGAAGAAATGCATGTATGGCCTTTTTTAAACCTATTTTGTCTGTACTGTATTTTTCCTCTTTACTTGTAAGTATTTTGCATAGCTTAACCATCAATAGACAGGCACTGCAAAGTTACCTTTGGCCATAGATGCTGTGGTATGTGACACTGGGTCAAGCTAAATACTTTTATTCTGACATATCAAATCTATAAAACTGTTGCTAAGAAACGTTTTGTTGTATTTTTTATTAGTTTTTTAGTATGTAAACTCTGAAGTGGCATATTTGAACATATATTTGCTGATACTGTACACTACTACTGTACTACTACATTACTGCACACTGTAAAAAGTGACTCGACAAAAAAAGGTGAGGAAACTGATAACCTCAAAATAATCAACAAAATGTTCTGTTTTTTAAGCTAATACAATTCATATTGAACACTTTAGTTGGTAATTCAGATTTTTTATTTTTTTTTTTTCACAGCAAAGTCAAAATTGAACTTTTATACTGCAAGAAAAGTAATATAATTGGCTGACTGCAGAAACACTGCAGGTATGCTGGTTAAAAACCAAAACGTGTGGTACATTTTGTTGGAGTAAAGAATAAAAAGAGTCTGCATCACTGAAGAGCTGCACACAAAAGAGAAAAAACCCTCTGGCAGGGGATCCAATGATCATGTGGCCAAAATGTTTATACGTGTGTCTGTTAATTGAATTACTCAAAATATTTGAAGTGTGGCGAGTATTTTTATTGGAATTAACTTTCAGTCTTAACTGCTAAGCCGACATCCCGGCCAAGTACTTAATAAAATAAAAAAAACTTCCACGACAACTGAGCAAACTGCATCTGCTGAGTGAAGATCCAGAACAGCTAGAATGTGGATATCATGTGCTGATTTCAAGGTCAAAATTTCACTTTAAGCCTCTTTTTTTCTTTAGTTTTTATTGTCAATTTTGCTAATTGCACCCTTTAAATGAATTGTCCATGAGCAAATCCTGCCATTTTTTAAATATTTCGGCCATAGAATCCGTTAGAATTGAGATAGATAGAGGTCAGTCCCATTTGTACTCACTCAAAGATATTAGCTGCTTAATATGCCTGATTCTTGTCATCAATATCCATGCATGATTCCCTGAGAAATAAGCAAAATGTAAAATAAATTAAAAAAAAAAAATGCCAGTGTTAAAAAGGTGAGCATGAATTACAGCACCAAGAATTATTCAGGTCAAAAGCATAACAATAAGGTCACCAGGAACTTCTCCTCCGAATGATCAGAGTCCCACTCCTAATTATCTTGTGTCTTTCTTATCTCACAAAACACCGGTGGTGTGTTGACATGTATGCAGATACACATCTGATTCTGTCTCAGCTGATTCCTTCTGCCTGGTTTTCACTGTCAGTCCTGCCATCATACCACATATTGAACCCTGAGGCCCTGGCTCAGTCCCCTACAGTCGGCCCTCGGCTGATCCATCAGAGCTGCCGCTCGGCCTCGAGCCTCTACAGACCCAGGGCATCCAGTCTAAGACCACAGGGGACTGGGATCTCTGTCTGGAACACCCAGCAAGACCACTGAGACCCACTGAGGGCCAGGCAGGCTGAATTAGTTCAGGCTATTAAGGTGCTTGAGGTGTGTATTAAGACCTTATTGAGTGGTTAGGTAACAGTTTGTTGCATCAGCACTGAGCTCAGACTGCTGATGATGCCTTCACTGCTTCTGTTGATAATCATTTTAAACAGCAAATGCGTCAAAGAACCATGTTATTACTCAAGATAGTTCAACATACTGAAAAACAACCTCCCTTATCTCTCTATTGTGAATAAAGTCCCAAAAAATGATTCGTCCATAGAATAGAAGGATTCAGGAATAGTGAGGTTCAGGTAATTTACATCTTTGACACAAAGAGTCCTATTCTGTAAACATGTTGCTGTTTGACTTCAGCAGCCATGCTAATGACAGAAGCAGGTTGACAATGATGAAGTGCTTCGACATCCATGTAGAGAGGAAGTCTGGGTGGATGGATGAGTTGTCAGAGTGTTGAGCTTTGGATGTGGTGGACTGCTGTTCATCTGCCCTCTCCTACCAACAGCTAATGTTGGTTTCTTTCACAGTGTGATGACAAAGGTTCCCTAAACTTTCACACTGTTAGTCATACTTGTTTTAATCATAATTATATTCTTTCCCTAGACCTAACCAAAGCTCAACCACAATGACGTCAGATGTGGCGACAAAGAACAATGCGGATCAATTTGCGGAGCATTTGATCAGATCCACCATATGAGGATTATGGGAAAACCAACTCTTCAACAGTTGGAGCACTTGTAGATTTCTTGTGAATGAAGAATAATTCTTAATTTGCAGTTGCATGCTGTAAAACAAATAAGTGCCTGTCTATAAACTTGCAACGGTGGCACAACTTAAAAACAAGTTGACATGAACACTTGTTATTCAACCAAGTTTTGTAAAAAAAAAAACAAAACAAAAAAACTTTTCAAGTCCATTCAGAAAGGTTTTTTTGTTCATCTGCATAAGAGTACAGCATAAGTGAGGTATAGCCTTACTGTATCAGTATCTATATCTGTATGGGGTGAAGTCTAAGAGGGCTGGATAATGTAATACCCCCTCCCCTCCTCCTCCCCGGCACGTTACCCCACGGTGTGTGTGCCCAAGGCACTGGGCGCCCTGGCTCCTGTGACTAGTGGGTTTGCTCCCTTCAGCAGCACCACTCATCTCCCTCTTTAATGTCATTTAGCTGCGGGGTGGCCAGCGCCTCGCTCGCCCATTAATCCCATTCCAAATGCCATAACATTTCCCAAAAAGCCCCTGCTTCTTAAAGCCGATAATTAGAATGTCTATTTAAAGTTCACCGCTCTCCCTTGCCGTTATCAATTAAAAGCCGTTTAAAGGAGATCGGTGGCAATCGTCAACAAATTAAATCTCTCCCTCGCTCTTTGACGTTAAGGCTAGAATGCATAATAGGGGTCACAAAAGGCTCTCTGAAAGGAGAGAACAAATTTGCAAATTTCCAAATAGTTCTGCTGTGAGTAGCAGAGCTGCGAGTATTCACTGCTGCTGCCAGTGTGGAGTGAGATTTTTGGACTGGCTGTATCATCATGTGATATAATCTGATAAAAGTAAAGATGTGAAGTGAGGTCCTTAATAACATTATCAAAGCTTGGCTGAAGAGAACAATAAGGTCAACCAATAAGGCATCAAGCAGTCAGGACAACACCAGTTTTAATGGAATATAAGCTAATAAAAATCCAAATCAAAAGCCGCGCATTCTTCTTACCGCTTATTTTATTTGGGCAGAGAAAACTGATGTTTTTGTTAAATGGCACATGGTATACAAGATGTTGCTTGCTGATGGTTTTTCCTGGAAGCGATGAATTCATAATTTTGTGATATAACCGTGACAAATGTGTGCTGCTTTAGCACAGTCCTTTCTTCATCGCATTACGAGTCACACCCTCAGAAAATGCATTAATGTGCATGCGGTTTGTCGCATGATTCCGAGGCCAGTGGAGGCGAAACATTTGCTTTTCATTTTGAAGCGGGATGAAGAAATACTGGAGGCAGAAAGAAAATGTATTTTTTTGCGATTTTCATTTGGGGGCGTTAGTCTCATTACTGGCTGACGATGATACATTAGTGTCGCACACAGGAAAAGGATCATTTTCCAATGGAAGCCCAAACCTTATTGTTGGGAATGTACCATCTGGATCTCAAAGGGCTTCGCTCCCACATCTATCTTCTCCGGGATAACACAGGAGTCGGCACGGGGAGGCAAGACTGATTGGTGATGAATTATGTATACTTTTAGCAAATTGTGATGTCTGGCAACGTGATGCTGCGTACGACGTACCCAGATCATCAGCGTGAGCATGTGGCAGATGATCATTTTAAAGCATTTTCTCGTCGGCTCTGACTTTTTAGATACAATCATAACCTGTATTTTGCCTCCTCCTCACACCAAAACTGCAAGACGTGTTTGGAAAAAACTTCCTCTTTGTAGGGGAGGAATTCAGTCCAGGAGCAACGCTGTAAAAAAAGTCAACATTTTTTACAATTTGATGAATAACTTTTTGTTGGCTGTGTGCATGCATGCAAGGCCCATTATGTTTGATGTCGCTCTCAGGGGCACATAGTGTCCCCTTGTTCCTCCTACCTCTGACAGTGACAGGGTGAGCCTGAGGAGGTGTGCCCTCTAATAAAACATTTATATCCGGGGAAACAGCGTGTCCAGCTCCAGCCACAACACTGGCTTTGACACCGGGGGCTCTTTTGAAGTTAGCCGCTAAGATTTAGAGGCTTTTCTAAGGGGGGCCCATTGTTCACGACTCTCCTCCCTTCACATTCCCTCCCCCTGCATCAAGACGCTTGGTGCTAAAGTCTCACAGTAGTCTGCAGCCACTTCAAAAGATGCCCCACATGAAAGGGCTCAGTTTGACCCCTGCCCATTAAGTAGTGGCTAAATTGGTGGATCGAAAAAGCGGGGTAATTTGTATCAACTCAGTAAGTTACTATGCAGCTAAACAGGAAGGTCATGCCTTCATGCCGTGGCCTTAGCCCCGGCCCCATAGCAACAAGACATCAATGTAACATCAGTTCCCCCCAAAAACACCGGCTTGCTCTCTCTCAAAATGATGCGTGTAAACAAGGCCCGATTGTGGTGAGACAATCGGCCTCCAATTGTGGCACACAGGCATGCAAAAGGAAGCAAAGTGAGGACAGGAAGTGTGTGTGTTGCAATTTTTTTTTTTTTTCCAACGCTGGCATGGGATAACTGTCCAGCATTGCCTGGGAGATAATGTCTGATAATGGTAGGCTAATGGTGCTTGGGCTGATTGAATTAGGCCAGAGGTCCAGCGGGTCAGAGCCCTGGAGCCTGCGAGTGACTCACCTTCCCCCCGCAGCTCCACACACACCCTCCTGGGAAAGGCAAAGATCGGTGTTTCCCCCCCGGTCGCAGTTTTTACAGCTCAACCAAAATTCTCATGGCGCTAAAATCAATGTTGCCATTGTTGGGGCCAAACGGCACGTCCTGACCATGGCCAATGCAAAGAATTCCAAGTGGCAGGGCCTGCTGGCCTGTTGGGATCTACAGATTTGATTATGAGGAGGGCCAACGTTGTTTTTCAAGCCTGTCACATAAAGGCGGTCTTGTTCAACTTCAGGACAATGGGACCTCTAAGTGGCATGTGAAACTGACCCGACTATGTGCAATAATTCAAGCCTTTGATTTGACAAATGTTTTTGTGCCTTCCTCCACATCTGCAAATACCTCCACTTTTCTGCAGCCCCTCTCTTCGCCTGCCAGATACTGTTCCAGCGAGAACTGGCTTACACGAGATCCACCTCTCCCGGTGAAAGCAGGAGAGAGGAGAAAATGAAAAGACCTTAAGGACTTTGGAGGAGAAAAGAAGAAAAGAACTCATCATGTTGGAGGGAAAATGTTGGCCACGCAGATAAGTTTGGCTCTTTGGCTTTTGTTGTTTGAATTAAAATAAAGGTTTCCTTCTCTGCTGTCACATTACATTAGCAGCAGCTGCGATGGCTGCTATCAGCCCCGCTCCTGGCTGCGGCTCTGTGTGGAGCGAAGCTGACGGTGTGTGGAAACTAACACAGGCACTGTGCTGTGACCGCGTCACCTGCAATCAGGCCCAGCAGCCAGCCAGATTAATCATGACAGTAGGCAATATTTCCAACATTATTAGAAGAGAAACCTAATATTTTGGGACATCAGGGATCTCGGTGCCGGTGTCCATCAAAGTGAGAGCCTTCATTTAATGCTCCTTGGATGGGTAACCCTGGCACTTAACCCCTTTTAGATATTCCATCTCTCTCCTCTCCTCCTCTCTCCACACACACACACACACACACACACACACACACACACACACACACACACACACACAAACACACACAGGCACACACACACAAACACGTATACAGGCTGATAGCTTATGATGAGGCATCCCTCCCAAACAGAGGTGATGCATTTATTCCCAACACAATTTCTCACTGCCATTACGCCATGTTTTCTCAAAGCCAAACAAGAAATTGTACACCTATATCTGCCCTGGAACATCAGTCCTATTTGCCGGGGATTGTGCAAAGGGCTGTGGGGGTTAGTGAAAACAAAATGGATCTGCCACACCTGTGTACACGCCTGATTGTGTGCGGGAGCGAGTATTTTCATGTATTGTGTGCGTATCTGTGTTTCAGTAACCACTTTGTGTTCTTTATAGCTGCGTATTGTGGGCCTTTTATCTGTTTGTGGGGTGTCTGGAGGGTCTTATTGTTGCACTTTCTATTTTGTTTATGTGCGTGCGTGGACGTGTGCGTTTGTGTGTGAGTTTGATTTGATGTGATTGTGCCTGGCATGTAGTGTGTGCAGGTGCTGTGAATCGTAGAGATCCCAATTGTGACTCATCCCCGGCTCCTCTCCCCTGTTCCCAGGACGTTTCACCCCTCAGAGGGTCTGTCGATAGGACAATGTGTTTGCATATGGATTAACAAACGCTCAGACGCACACGCGCACGCTCATGCACGTATTAGTCTAGACGCGTACACAAACACACACTCTCAATCATGTGCGCCATAAAAAAAGAAAAAAGTTCCACCATTATGTATCAGTTCATACGAAGCATACATGTGTGAAAAACTGAAGTGTAGTGAATATTAGCACTGGCTAGGTGCTGTACTTCAGTGCAATTTTAGGGTACTTGTACATTTACTTCTACATAACACTTCTAATCCACTTCAGTTCATGCGAGACAAATTTTGTAATGCATATAAAATTATAATACAATAACGTAATATATTTAATTCTCCAATTTTCCATTCTGCACAATGAGTGATTTTACTTTTAGCTCAATATTTTGATGCCAGTACTTTTGTTCTTTTACTGAAGCAACATTTTAAATGTGTGACTCTAACTTATTACAGTTATTAGAAGAGACTTTTAAGAGAAACAAAACCGAATGAGAGAATCTGAACCGAAGATTAAATTTACTGTGACCAAAAGGAATGAAATAGTGTTTCCAGTTTGAAAGAGACACTGGTGGTGGTGATGAGGAATGGAGCTCGGTGCGGCACAACTTCTCGTGAGGGCATCGTGATCAGAAATTGCCAGGAATCCAGGGTTGGGGTGGCGAATGGGACGTGGTGGAATCGCAAAGTCTTGGCTGGAGGGCAGTACGACAGTTTGCAGACTGGATGAAGATTAGAATGAAGTGTCTTTTTTCTCTCTTGTTACAACACCATGCTCGGCTCTGTTTAGGTCTGGCACAAAAAAGACTTGTTCAGAGTTGGAAAAACATCATGGTTTGGATTAAAATACCTGTTTCGGTCGCCACAAACACAGCTGGAAATGTCCAGAGGTCTCCTTGAAATATCCTGTGGTGTCACGTTTACAAATGTTGCAGCGCAGTGGACCTTCAAATATATACAGCGGGTTCTTACAAATGCCAAAATGTAGACCCTCACTGCGGTCACCGGTTTGGCGGCCTTGTTTACTGCAGGCCTGCAATATAGACATATAGACTGTGTGCTTCAACCTCATCAGTGTTGATCATAAAGGTTCAACAACATCTGCCAAGTAAACAAAACAGGAGAAAATCTTTACTTGCAAAGTCGCTTGTGAGGATGCATATCTGCAAGTGCGAAGACCTGATGAACTTTAGCAAGCAAATCCTATGTAGATGTAAACACTCTTGACAAATAATCGCACCGCTAATCATTTCTAATCCGCAGATTTCGTTCATGGTAGATGTTCTAGACCGGCAGATGGATTTTTTCCTTTCTGAGCGCTTCGAGGGCATCGTGCCCATTTATTAGCTGCTCTCGAGCTTTTCATCAGAACCCATGATCTTCTTCAGCAGATGGAGATTGATATAGAATTAAATGATATAACAAACCAAATCATATTACATTTACAGAAGATTTGTGCAGTTATGAATTTTCTTTCAGCTTTGGGAGCCTGTTATAATGCTTAACCACTACACCACATACAGCATGTGACCAAAAATGCATATTTTTTGGTAGTTTCTATCCATTGGCCAGAAATTACCCAGAGCCCAAACACCTCTGGATTCATCTAAAAATACAACTACAAATCAGTCTGACGGTAACATGACAGTTTGATGCCATCGTAATATATACAACATCCAACAGTGTTGAGTGACGTCACCTGCGAGCAATACTCACTCATTGACATCCGTTCTCTGACCTACTGTGCTTCCACAATCTGTGTACATACACTACAGCGAGATGCTGCATCAAAGACCGAATGACATATCAATCATATCGATCCCCAGAATCGGTGCTGTTTATTTGCTTGTCAGAGGACTCGATTGGCAATCAATGCACAGTTAGTTTAATTTTGCTCATTGACTGACTGTAGTGCGTGTGCGTGTGTGTGTATTAGTGTAGTGTGTGTGTGGCAGTGTCCCCCTCATTCACTGAGCCTTGTTTAGGGGAGGAGAGGAGAGCGAGACAATGTTGTCCTGCTGGCATGTGCCTCGGCTGTGTTCATCAGGGGGTTTGGGGTGCCTAATACACCATGGCGCTCCCCCATTTGTTTAATTTGTAAGGCTCTGACATCAATTGTTGAGCTTCATTTGCCCCATCGAAACGTCACATGTCACCGCTAATGGGCCAAGCTGTGCGTGTGCGACATGCACGCGTCACGTGCGTGTCTTCGTGTGTGTATGTGTGAACGCAGCAGGCCAGGGACTGAATGATATGTGTGTGTACATGTGGGGTGGGGGTGGTTTGGAAATGTATTCAGTTTTCATCAAGGGCCGCTGAGTGGTCTATGAATTTTATTCATATACTTTACGAGAGAAATGTATTAACACAGATGGGGAAAGAGTGCATTACAGTGAATATGGTTATTTTGTATGTCTAGCCAGTTTAAAGGTAAACAGTGTACAGGCCTAGATTCTTAGTAAGGCATGCAACAGACTAAAGTTGAAATGAAGAGGCCTCATTTACAAAAATGGACTTATGATCAATTTTAATATTAGCATGAGTTAAGCAGAAAAACACATATAAACAGTTACTTAATTTGCCTTACCAAGAATTAAACGATCCTTGTGAACTTTGCATGAGCTTCATGTGCAGCTGCGACACTCTCCATGCTGCATGTTTGTCAACCCATTAGTTTAGTCCGCTGAATGGTACATGTTGTCTGGCTTCTGGATCTTGTCCTCCAAAAAACAAGATTTGTCTTTTCGGTCCATAGCGATTCCTGACCAAACCTTATCTGTGCTGCATTTTATGAGGGGAAATCAAAAGAAAGGTGGTGTCCATTTAAGTTGATTTGCCATATATATATAGAATACATGTGCATAAGTTACAAACTCAGAAAATGCTAAAGCACAGTTTCTTTTTTTGCCCAGCATCTTTTATGAATGTATGCATGCTGCGACAAATGATCATAAACATGAGGAATAATGAACATTTTTATGAATGAGGCCCCAGAATTGAACTGAAGACAGTAAGAAGCAGCTTAAATGGTGATGTGATGCTAACGTTAAAAAAATTGAACAAGTCAGAGATTACAAATCTTTGTACTGACTGGAACAAAATTAGTTAAAAATAATAATGTGAATTGTTGCACATGAAACTGGCAACTCATGTTCTTGTCTGTTATAATCATTGGTCATGGTAACATTTCAATGACCTTCTCCGCTGCTGTGATGTAGCTGTTAGATCTTCATGGCTGCAGCCTCGTGTATTTCAAGTGGACTACTTTGCGTGTTTTCTTTGTGTCAGACTCAAAGACAAAGTTTTGAGATCCTTCCTGTTGCACTGAAGTTTTCGGGGAAACTGTAGGAGGCTTGCACTGCTCGACCCAGTCAACGATAGTCTTTGCTCAGGAATGTGCGTCTCCCAAATCTCCACAGCAGAGGTGGTGGGTAAACTGTTGGATTAAAACATGATAATAATGCTCAAACTACCAGCATCTCCATTTGAACTGGGCAAATCAACATGAGTCGTGCACTGCAGAGTCAATTTAATAGGACTGTAATTCCATGGGATTCTGGGCTGTGTTGGACAAAAGAACAGATCATTAGGTCCTGCTGGCTGCTCTGAACGAATTAATTGTGGTTAGTGCTCAATGGACCTTCATGAGAACTCACATTTGCACAGATGCTGCATGTGCGTGATAATGACCAGTGGTCTGCTCGCTGTTGGAAACGATGACTTCAGAGAGGTCTGCCACTGTGTGAGCGGTCGTCTGCTGCTGCTGCGGTCCGTTCCTTTCCTTTCCCCGGGCTGCAGTGACACACCAGCACACACAGATCGTGCTCTATACCGCCACACACGAGCATATGCACGCCAGTATGGACTCCCACGCATACACACACACACGCTCACGCACTGAGACGCACACACATAAACCTATTAGTCAGACCGTGAAAAGCAAAGTGCGGAGATGGACAAACAGAGGGACTGAAGGCCCACGCACCGCAGCGACAACCCCGCTGCATGACTCAATTCAGGGAACATGCCCAGTCACATCAAAACATGCTCTTTGTCACCAGGCCCCGAAAAACATGTTTGTCATGTTGCCCTCTGAGGGTTATGTGTTCCCCAACTCGCAGGTCCAAGTATAATTATTCAGCATCTCAATGGCCGCCATTCATCGTCTCTGATGGCAAATCATCGGCCGGAAGTGATCTAAACATGACCGCGGGAACCTATCACAGAATATTTGAAAGCAAAGCGGGGGAGTCCAGGGGCATAATTCTGTTGTGAAGCGCTAATGCATTCACACCCACACAGATTGACTCACCCTGACAAAAGAGGCTGTGTTGTCTATTCTAGGCAGCTGGGCAGGATGGTGAAACTTGGAATCCTTTGTTGGCCGGAAGAGAAGTCAGCCTTTGTCAGATTTTTACAGAGTATATCTTACCATACGCCTTTGCACGGCCGGTCAGGCATTCAACGTTGCAACAAGGCTAAAGAAAGTTTGCATAGATTAGCAGTGTTATTGCAAATGTTGAGCCCACTTATGTGTTAATCGGGCCTTTTCGAAATGCAAGCCTTGTCTGTTTGGGAATTTTTCCGTAACGGTCTTCTGCCACCACCGAGGTTGTTTATCTTTGTCTTCGCTGCACACAGGCAAACTGTGAATGAATGAGGCCTGTTTGTAATAGAGTGACAATAAATCAAAGAAGACCCATTTGCCTTAAGCTGGGTAGTTAAAAGAACATTTTTGTTTCTCTTAGTCATGTGTTTAAAGAGGCATTCAGAGCCATGTGAATTTCGATTGTTCACAGTCAGTGGAAGTACAAGCAAGAAGAAATTAAAAGGGAAAACATGATTTTTTCCCCTGATGATTTATTATTTCCCCTGATTAAGATAAGATGACATTGAGAGAAGATAAAGAGGAGAGAGGCAGTGTTACTGCTGCCATGCTGCTGCATGTAAACCTTCTGTTTCAGCCAGCTTCATCTTCGATATATGTCCATCCAAACACTGCATCCATATGTATTTGTTGATCCCATCCCCTTCTATGAAGGCTTTACCAGCTGATTTTTGGAATATGGCAGCAGGGATTTGCTCCCATTTTGCCACAATAGCATTAGTTGGGTCGGCCACTTATGTCTGGAGATAAGGCCTGGCTCACGGTCGGCTTTCTTCATCCCAAAGGTGCTGCGTGGGGGTGAAGTCAGGGCTCTGCAGGCCTGTCGAGTTCCTCCACACTGCACTGGGAGAGCCATATCTCTGTGGACTGGGCTATGTGGACTGTGACAGTGAAAAACAAGATGTGATTTAAAATGGCAATAGACAACTTTTTAGCTCTGATGTATCATTATGAAGTAAATGTTAATTATGAGATGTACTCGCTAATATATATATATATATATATATATATATATATATATATATATATATATATATATTTATATAAAAATGAGGTAGTTTGCGACTTGATATGAAACTAGTGCAAATCATGAAAGGCAGCCCCAGACCAGAAATACAAAAACTTGACCTGGTGTCCACATTCTTCTGGCCTTATATTGTAACACAGGTAACAACTCATCTCAGAGTTTAAGGTTCAGTCACTGCAGCTGGGACGTGAGAAGTTTCTGACCTGGGAGGAGGTCAAGGTCGCGAGAGCTCAGTGCAGATTTTCAGCTTCCTGTACTGCCTTTCTTTGCAACACAGTCCCCTCTGTGCTGATACTTATTGCTTGTAGGTCAGAGAGTTTCCATTTCCCGCTCGTCTTGAATGTCTAATAGATAGGGAGTACCCTTGCTGCCAATCAAAATGAGCCTCTTGCCCTCGGCTGGGTGGAGATTGTTGTAGTAGCACTGAAGCATCCTGTTTAGTTATTCAATTACCATAAAGGCCCGTTACCTCAAAACAAGTTTATTGAGTTATAAAAAATCTATTTTGCGGAAGGAATGCAGAGATATGTAAAACCTGAAACGCAGCCTAGTCTCTGACCTTTGGAATATTTTGGCGGTCAGGTTTTGGATATTAAATAAGCAGTGAGCCAACTTGGTCCTGTACACAGGAAAGACGTTTGAACGTTCAAGAATTCAGAGGGGCAAAGACGGAAAAAAACAGAACGCTAATGCGTCTCCATAATAGATATGTTTTCCCATGATGTTCTGCAACAATTTTTCCTCAGATTCGATTAGCTTAATCCAATGCTGCTCTGAACACCTAAGATTTTTCATCGTCTCCCCAGTAATTTCTCCACAGAGAGAAAGAGGGCAGAGGAAGTGTGGGAGCATCTGCACAGGTGTGGGTGCACGCGCACGTCTACTCACATATGTCGCCGCATGCGCGCGCCTCCGTTTTCCTCTGTGTGCGCTGTGCTCGGTAAGAAACAAAACACACTACTGGCTGTCACAATGCATCAAGCGCTCTCGTCCACTGTGAAATGTTTAGTTACTCTGTCAAACCGCTCTGGCACGGCGCCCACGTTGCAAATTAATGTATAGCTCCCATGCACCACGGTGATTCGTTACTGTTTAAATAAGGCATTTAGGCCGAGGTGCTAATCCGCCAACAAAGGCTCAGCTGTTCTTCACAGATACAATGACTGTCGAGAGTCTCGGCTAGGAGTGCATCTACCCATGCACAGCTGAGTCGCATCGGTCCCACACACACGCGCGCTTGGCAACAAAAGGACACAGAGTTTGGCTGCGGAACCTTGGCCGTTGAAACATGATAATTCTGATGACATGAGGCTTAATGTGAGTCTGGATTTGATCTAACGCGCTCGGCGCAGAACTGAATTCGGCCTCGAGTGCGAAAGGAGGTCGTGTGTGGTCCGGAGCGTATCCGCTGGGACGTGTATCTCTAGAGGAGGATGAGTTTACACCAACACATTTCTCTCAGCAGCTGTGTGTGTGTATCCGAATTACCCACAAAAAATATATACACTGACTTCATTCTATAATTATTTCTCTGCTGTCAGAATGCTTACAGATGAGAAGCACGGGGCTTTGATTGGATGTCCTCAGACACTTCGTCCTCCACTTATTAAGTTAGACTATATGCTTTACTGTTTGCAGTAGGGGTTAGGGTTGTTTTCTTGATGTATATTCATGTTGATGGAGAATGCTGCCACTGTTGCTGCTGCATCTCTTCGGGGGGGTACAAAAAACCCCTTCTCATGATTGAAGTCAGCAATGTTACTGCATTGCAAACTGTGAAATTACAAATTTGAAGCAGGTCGTATAGTTTGGGAACATATTTCAATTTGCTGGATGTTTTGACGACATGGAGTTATCAAGATCAACCCAGACAACTCCTGCCTTTTCCTGAGCTCAGTAAATAAAGCCTTGTCATTTTTATGAGATCTCCGTTTTTCTCACCCGTTTCTTGTGCTGTAATTCCAGAATTGCCCCTTCTGAATTCCTGCCCATGTCCAATAGCAGCTGAGCAAGCTTGGTGCCCAGTTGAGTCTCCATCAGCGCTCACGTTTCCTGTTACACTTACAGGCTTTATGTGCAAACTTAATCTTTGCTGAAAAGAGAAACAAGCTGACGTGATGGTCAACGAAGCGAATGAGGGAACTGTGAAAGTGACGCCCAACACACTGACCGTTTGGAAGGCGTTGTGTTTATTCTGATTCCAGAACCAAGACAATTTAGTCCGATGTCAGCTGAACATTGGACCACCACCTACGTCTGTTCAGAGGTAACATTACGTTGATGCCACTGTCTTCAGCAAAGTGGCTAGCTAATGTAATACACTCGGCACCATTGTCTGTGGTCAGGAATAAATACATAGAGGGCTTCATTAATTCTAGGACGGGGTAAAGGGGTAACACCTAGCAGTGCAGGAGCGATGTTGACTGATAATCTTGTCATCCTGCCTCTATCCAAAAGAATGTGTGGCTTCTCTTGTTTTTCGTTCAGACCGGAAGGCCTCGGCCTCAGTTTGCCTGGTTTTACATTGCGACTATAACCTGCCATCACAGAAGGCTTGTCCTGTAGTCCTTGCTGTTAGCATCTTGAAGCTATATCAGCTGACATCCGGAAACAATCCAATAAACACTGCCAAACTCAGCTAGACGGGACCAGCGTCGCCATCCTCCTTTTTGTCGAGCTTGCCCGTCCCAGTAAAAGTGACTAAGGGAGGCAAGAACTTTGGATTGGTCCTTTGAAAACCCAGACTGATTCTTTATATAAACCAGACGGCGGCAGTGTTTCTTCACCCCTCAGGTCCTTCAGTAAATCAAAATCCTTCACTGTTGTGTTGTATCTAGAGACGACTTGTGCATTCAGAGTTTATAACAACAGTTGCTTTTGATAAGAATTATGAATGCAACCTTTTAACTTGAGGTATTGCTTCCAGCAAATGAGCTTATTTTTAAAAATCAGCATGATTCCTGTTAGACCTTCAGTGGCACTAACAGCTTTGTGCCCTTCCTTAAGTGACTGACAACAGAAAGAAGCAGCCTGGTCAAACTATTTATCAACAACGATTTGATTACCTTGATTCCACTGAATTCCCTCGGCATATTGTGTTGTATTTTATCCTTACCTGACTTATTACTCATCTGTCTTTGTGTCTGCATCTCACTGTATGTGTTAAGTGTGCGTGCAAGGCTGATCTGAATCTGTAAGCCGAAACAATGGCCGCTCTTCTGCTGAAACTGGCAAACCCTAACCCTAACCCCTACCCTAACCCTTGTCACATGTTTCACAAAGTATATAATTCAGCTTAAATAATCTAATTAGTTTAAGATTAAATTAGTGTGCAGGAATACGAGAGATAAAAGCCTCAATTGTGGCGCTAAATTTCAGAGCTGCTACGCTCAGTGTGATGATAAAGGCAATTGCTCGGAGCCTTTCATGTTGGCATGTCATAAAAGCTTAAAGCTGCAATATGTAATTCTCTGAACCGAGCATAGCGTCGGACAATGTTGCTGGCATGCGGCAGAATGTTAGGTAACTGGGTCGCAAATGCAGTATTTACTGTAAATGCAGCAAAATAGAAAACTCAATAAAGGGCTCAGTCTTATGTGGACCTGGGTGTACGGTGTAATCTGGAAGATGGCACCTTCTCTGAGCCAGATGTCCACTCTGAATTAACGTGCATTTTCCGTTAACCTGATGAACCACTGATACCAACTGTGCAACAAAATTCCCATAGGCAGGGGAGAAAAATGTTGACCAAGGACCAAGTAAACCGACATTGTTTCCCTGGGTGAGACGATCCAGATGTTTTCTCTGGTAATGAGATGGAAAAAAATTTTAACCCTCTGAGAGGATGAACAAATGAATATCAAGAGGTAGTTGTCATTATTATACGGTGTCGATGCATGAACTGAAATTTAGTTTGTTATTTGTCACTTAAAACCACAATTCACAAATGATTTATTGTAAAGGTGCAACTGATGTTTACGATGTTTGTAAGTGGTTAATAAATAATGTGCTAATCTGTAAACCTCATCTGGAAAGCCATTATAAAGTTGCAAGTGATTTTTGAATGTTTTATAAAGAAGTCTATTGTCTGTTAACAGTCAAATAGCTATTAACTAAAGTTTGATCACTGTTTCTGTCATAAAAAGACGGATAAAGGTTTCATAACAAATCTGGTTAAACTCCCTGTAGCTTCTGTGCTGCACACACATTTAACAACACATTAAAAGCATCTTTTCAGTTCCTCTGCTCTTGTAGGTAACTGTTTTTCACGATGCCCTGTTGTTGTTTGCTTTCTTTTATAATCATTTTAGCCTCTACTCACTTAGGTGTACTATTGGCATCATGAGGGTACGGCCTCAAAGATTCTTCGAGATTCAGAAGATCTAATGAACGGCTATTTGTCCAGATCATAAAAAGGAAGGTTGAAGGCTGTGGTTTCGGCCTTCTGAGTTCTCGAAAGTCAGAACCCTAACCACATTTGTCAAGAGCTTGGTACATTTTTAGCTCTAAACCAATGTGACTCGAGCTTGGCATGTGTGACATGCCAAGTTAGTGGTTATATGAGAGAGTGAAAGAAAAAAGTTAAAAGAGAGCGAGAATATGGTTTGCTCATCTGTTCTCTTGACATGTCTTGTCTCTTGACCCTCTGTGACAGACCCTACCCATCCAGCTGTGTGGCCAAAGTTCAGAAAAAGAAAAAAAAGGCCCTGAGGTGCGGTTTTCTGATTGATCCAGCCCACAAACAATGCAGGCTGTGTGTCTCGTGCGCTGTCGCCATCTCGGCGTGGGTCAAAGAGCTTGCCATCTTTGCTGCCGCTCCTGCAAACAGTTGACACATCATGATGAGTGAAAGGTGTACAGAGAGCTGCGGGGGGGTGGGGAGGGGGGAGGGGGGAGCAGGAGCGGCGTGGTGGGAGTAATGATACGTGACAGAGAGGTGGAGAGAGAGCTTTGTTTGGGCCTGGGTATGTTGCAGCGCTGCTTAATTGAAGGATGTTTTAATGCTGTCTGAGGATGGCAGGTTGGAATAATCATAGCTATTTGTTTACGCAGCAGACACCCCGATTGACTTTTAATGGCTGCAGCCTGTGTGGTGCTTCCAAGCACCCGGGGTGGATTTGACTTTCATTACCGTGTGGAAAACATTCGCTCGTCTCTTCTGCTTTCCTCTCTCGGTTTACATGAAGACGTTGGATTCTGCATAACTGATGAGGCGCTTGTTGGTTGGTGAGTTCTCCGTGACTGGCGAGTTGGGGAGTTGATCCCTGAGTGCAGGACACCTCCGAATCGCATCAGGCCTGTCTGGCAACATCTGTAAGTGTTGTGTTAGAGGTGAAATTCTCCACGAACTCAGAACGTTGTTTGTGCACCGATTTGCAACAACAAAAAAAAGAGAAGTAAAGAATATGGGGTGGAGAAAGGATTGCAATATGGAAGCAGCAAGGTTTGTCTGTTCTGCAGGGAGTTGGAGGTAAATATCTCTGCAATGATAACATATAACTTGTAGATCAGCAGGGACAACAAGATTGTAAAAATTGAAAAGCGTGTGTGTATGCTAATGTATTCTGCAGGAGAGGAGTTTCTGACACAAGCAGACATTTAACTTGCTAGACATTGTTCGGGCTTCTGCGGGGCATCGGCACAAGCGTCTTCAAACAGTTCATGGAGTGGGGAGTGAGGGCCAATTTTCCTCTGATAGGGCTTTCATCTGTGAGTGGATAATCAGGGCTGTAATCCTGCAGTGTGAACTACATTATTAGCTTTTTCCTGAGCTTCTGAGTGTGGAACTGCAAGCGTGGAACACCCATGAATAGAGTGGGGCCAAAAAGTCTGGGACCACATAGAGGAGCTCTAATATTGACCCATAAACTTGCAAATAATCAGAAGTGTCAGAAGTCAAGTTGCTATTTGAAGCAAAGAATCGTGGCTTGACTCAGGGTTTGTGAGGGGCCATCTTGTGTAACTCTACATGAACTGAATCATCTTTTAAAGATGGAACTTTTCACTCTAATGGTTAAGCTTAAATAATCATTTCTGTATCAGTTTTTGGACTAGTAGGCCTTTGGACCCGACTGTATATGGATGTTTCCTGCATCTTTTAAATGAGCTATGCTTCCTTTTGAGTTTAACTGAATTTAGAATACATTTGCCCTGTGATCAAGCATAGTTTCAGTGGAACATTTAGAAAAGTCCCTTTTCATTTCCTATGGGTAGTTTGTTTTGTGGAAATTAAAAGACAGCTTTCCAACTCAACAAAAACAGACCCAAGTGAGATTTGGTGAGCACTTCACTTCTTGATGCAGATCAAAATGATTTTAATTTAGATATGTTTCATTTAATATTGGTTCAGGCTTGATCGAATTAAAGCGGACTATGGTGGGGGTACATGCTCTACTAAGTGCCAGTTTAGTTACCTTTAACCTTTAAATAATGATATTTAGATAATACAGTAACACAGTCTCATGATCTGAACCCTTGTTTCATCCTCTGTTCCACTTTGTTGTCAGGATGTCACCATGTTCTCATACCTCACCAGTCACGTTGGAGTTAAAGTCTTCCTGAAATAACATGACCCAAGTTGTTGAAAAGCTGAATTACCCTTTAAACTGAAGTCCCACCACACATGCCTGTAAGCTATCTATGTACTATAATCACCACTGGTGTTCCCTGTTAATTAAAAATCAACACATGTACCACTGTGTTTGAGAACGTCGAGGCATAGGCTGCAGGCAATCATTAACATGCTGACTTTTAAAGGGGCACCAGTTTATTCATTGAGAGATAAGTTTTGTCTGACCTTCTCTGAGGCTGGGTCAGGGGTCACACCACCAAAGGGGATTTAAAGATGGCTGCTGCTGCTGCTGGTGGTGTCCGTCTTCAGGTTAGATTCCAGGGCAGAAACTTCCTGTTCACCGAATGAACTACAGAAGCTGCCTTGTTACCATGTGTCACTACTACCAAGCACATCATAGGGAGTCATGAAGTCGGGGTGAGGGGTGGCAGGTCCTGTAATCTACAGCTTCAGTGGGGGGTCAATTTAACTGGAATGGAGCCCTCTTTTCTTTTTTACATACCATTCCCCCTTCAGTTCCTAACAGGGCATTGATCAGTTGGTTGTGGGGGGTGAGAGGTGCAGCTTGTGGCGCTGTCATCTCCTTAAATATGTAACACAGCATTTTGAGGCTTTGGATATCGACAGTGTCGATGTTGAGAACAGGAAAGTACGCTGCAGTTTCGCCAGGATGGAATGAAAGCCATACTTTTTTGAAAGGTTTGAAAATTTGATCTTTCATTGCGCTATAAACAGAAAACATCATTCCATCACCACACAACTGCACCAGAACACTCTGATGTTTAATTACATTAATATGCAATATCGGTCGTTGGTAGCTCTTTAATTATGAATGAAGATGTAATGACACTACCATTAATATTTAATTAAAGGGCAATAAAGTGTTATTTGGCAGCATTACAAAACTAGACGCTAATAAAGGAATGTCTTTAGCTAGTAATCATTAGAGACAGACAGAGCCCTGTGCCTCTTAAAATCCAACTGTCTGAAAAGGTAAATACAAAGGACACACAGAGGTCAGAAGTGTTTATACGTTTGTGTGTTCACACCGACTTCACAATCATCATCATCAGGTCTCTGGGATCAAAACTCGTAGAATAGCTGGCAGCACTAAAGCAGAACGATCTTTGTTACCCGTGCTCCTTATCTGCTCAATGCTAAACGCAACGCAACAGCAACCTAATGGATACAAATAAGAGGGAAGAAAGGAAGCGAATGGGGCACTATAGTGATGGTAAAATCCTCCAGGAAGACTGTGAATATCCCTCCATGTGGTAGCCTCCAGTCAGGTAAACAACTCACTGGGCCGACACAGTCAGCTGCTCTGGGCACCAAGAGTTCAATACACTTTGCTGTGGTTTCCCAGATGAATAACACCTGAGGAAGTTTTACGTGAGATAATTCTTCCTCTGAAATGTACTGTCCTCCTCTGACATCACAGTTTCTTTCTTCAGAAGAAGTCGAGAGGCCCAGCGGGCAGGACTGTGTCCACAGTTTGCCCAGGCAAGAATGCACGATGCCAACAGGCACAACGCAGTGCTTAGCACCAGACACCCATGCGGTGACATTGAGATGCTAAAGCTGGAGCTTGTTTACACAAGTTTGCCCCTTTTCTCCTGTCTGAAGCCACCATTTAGACAGACAATAGGCACAATGTGGCCCTCATCTATGAGTGGGCCGGGCTGACAAGGCGAGCAGTCAGCTGGGGCACTCTGGTTTGCTCTGGAGTGGATGTTTACACCCGTGGGAAGAAGCTTTGTTTTATCTTAGAAGGCCACGGTACACACACAGCTTTCTGAGGCCACGAAATGCTAAATACTGTTTGTGATGATAAAGAAAATGTTGTTCTCCACATGGTCTTTTCATCTGCAAAAATGTTGTCTCATTTTCATGTTGTGCTGAGAACTCCAGACAACTCTGCCAGTCTTCGACATGGGGATTTCACGTTCTCTGCCCTGTTTTGAGCCGGTATTAATATCCGTCTTGAGTGATCCAATCACAAGTGGACAGGTGTGAAGACTCCCATGATGTATTGAGAGGCATTTGAGAGCCGGTCACCAAGATCACACTTGAAGGATGTCTGAGCCACAAAGTGACTACGTTCTTTTAACAGTGTGTACACGACTGTGCCACACTGAAGGACCGCTTACTCAGCTGACGTCCTCCGCTAAACAAGAAGCTACAGCAACAGACAGAATGGATTACACATTGTCTGATTTGGTTGACTGTAACGCAAATAACCTGCCAATGTTAGCAGCAGATGTCTGTGAACGCAACGTAACAATCCCCAGAATTTTGAAAGTTGGTTGAGGTTAAGAAAAGATGGTTGCTGTGGCTGATGAAAAAGCAAAATAATTCTCCTGCATGAAAGTCAAATGTGCCAAGAAACCACCTACCACACCTGACTTTATTTTGCGCCTTGCTAAATGAAGGGCACACTTCTCCTTGCATTGTTACTGAACTGAATATCAGATGTAATCCAGTGGTGCTGACTTGTCCAGTATCAATGTCATTTCTTGGGAAGTTCTTTTGAAGCAGTTGAAACAGATATACCTCTCTTCAACTCGATTACAGAACATAGACGTGAACATAGACAATATAGACAGAAAAGGCAGAAAACTCAAATCTTAAATCAATTGCGTGTTCACTATCATTCCACCATTCTCTGCCTTGTGCAAGTTGTATCCTAAATGTCTACATCTCCAGGCCAACTTCTGGCAGAGTGCAGGGCTGACGCGCAGGCCTCAGAGCTCCCTCGGCGTATATTAAGTCCAGCTAATGAGCTGGTCAATGTGACGAGAGGCGGCTGTGATCGATGTCCCCCCTGAATTGATGTGCTCTGCAACGAAGGACACTGACCCAACGAGAAGTGTTGATGAAGTAGCCGCCTGGAAACTCGCACTTCCCACACAGTCTGAGAGGAGTCAGCGAACACAACCACGAGGACGGGGTCGTATCAGTGGACATTTGCAAGTTACCAGCCTCATTTAGATAAACACTGTGAATTATATACTGTATTTTGAAGTACTTAATGAACCTGACGTTACTGTGCTGGGAAAATCAGAGAGCTGGGGAGCTTATAAAAGATTTAAAAGGCTGCATGTAGTGATGGTTCAGAAGATTATTTTGTTTCTTACAAAAAGGCACATGTACATACATAAGCTTTAATTTTTTTTTTGTTTTCATATTTGTGTCATTTACATGTTTAAACCATATTTTGTGCTTCAGTGGGATCTGGACGTATTTAAGTTTGCTCTCATGTACATACACTACAGATCAGAAACATATCTTGAGCCTTTGAAATAAAATTATGGCCGGTAGTAAAACTGAAACTATGTTTTCTTAATGATGTAAAACTTGATATGCAGTTCAGCTTCCTTCATCTTCGTCTAATCATGAACAATGTATGGGTATCTCAGTTTTTGCTCATTTCAGGCCCACTGGAAAGAGACTGGGCTGAATCTGCATATAGTAATCATCGGAAAAATTCCCCGGCAGAATATATTTGCATAAGATTATTACTCATTGGCACTGACCCCGAATAAGGATGAGCCACATTACTAATAGGCTTCTCTTAATGCTAATATATAAATCCTGGGATATATATCTGCTTTGACATTAATGACTAAATGTTACTTCTCAGCCTTGTCGCAGCGATGATCAAAAGTACTTCACTTTACTTTTTTTTCCCTCCTTCTCTTTAAAATTTCAGTTCTGTCTTCCTTTTCCGACTAATATTGTGGATAAAAGATTTCTGTGTGTCAGGCTTAAAGAGGCGAAATCATTCAGTGGCTCTGGCGGAGAAAGTTTTGGAGGCACGGCTCGAAAGTTGCGGGGAGACTTTCGACATGATGTAATTGTAATGTATCAAATAGTTTGGGTAAAAGTACGGAGATTTTTCCTCCTTACTTTCAAAACATTCAGGATAAAAAATAATGATGATACAGCTGTTTAGTACTTCTATGAAAAATGTGGTGATTGATAAATTAGACAGATAAAAACCCTGGGAAGTCCTCTTATCCCTCTTCCATCTGGCCTTTCTCCATCTCAGCTACACATTAACCAATAAAGATGAAATGTCTTCAAAAAAAAAGAGAAAAAAAGCCAGTGTCCCACCCGACTCGTCCGCCATCCTCAGGTCCTGTTCAGTATGCAGCGTGGGCAACAACTCAATTAACCAGAAGCCCCTAGCCATCACACCAGCAGGCTGCCTCATAATATTTCCCATAATGTTTCATCCAATTTGGAGAGTTTGACGTTTACCCCCTGCAGGACTGCAGCGGTAGACAATGACTGAAGGGAAGGGGGCACTGAGGTGGTGTGTGAGATGTTTTGTGTGTGTGTGTGTGTGTGTGTGTGTGTGTGTGTGTGTGTGCATATGGTGATGAGGACTGGAACTCATCGCCGGGGCCTGCAGGTGAACATGCATCATCACATTTTCTTTCTTTTTTTTTTTTTTTTACCAACTCTTCCAAAAGTTTGCAAGCACAGGCATATATTTTTCAATTTCTTGTACATAAAAATTAACAGCCCACAATATGTATATATATGCCTATATATGTGTCTGTGTGTGTGAGAGAGAGTGTATAAAAAATGTTTTGTGAAATATTGCACACACTGCTGAGGTAATAGACTGCTGAGATAGAGGGTGTTTATAGCACGGTACCGTTGGATAAAGATAATGTTTTAGGAGAGTGTCGCAGGACTGGCAACCATAAGATCCTCCACTTTAAAGCTAGACTTTTAAGAAGCCTATAGGAGCCATTTTAAGGCCTCCCGTCATTGGCATGACCCTCTTTTTACCTCTCTACCCCCCCTTCAGCCCTCCCTCTTTCCCTCCATCTCCCCCGTTTTTCTCGGACAGAAGAGGACTCTGCAGCTCCTAAGTGACGGTGAAGGAGTCACCCCGGTGGAACTGATGCCCCCGATCAGCGATGGGCTGGAAAAGCATAAAGACAGAACAGGAAGCGGTGGAGGGCGGGGAGAAAAAGAGGAGAACGCTGAGACAGCACTTTCCCCAACCCACAGAGGGAGAGGGAGAGGGCAGTGGGGAAGAGCGAGGGAGGTAGATATAGAGAGGTAAAGAGGGGGAGGAAGAAGAGGGAGGGGTCTCATTTATGATTAAAAGATAGGCCAGATAACCCTGTGAGTCTAGCCCATCACTCTCCTTTAAAATGAGGTTCTAATGGCGTCAGGGGAGGAAGGGGAGGCTTGGGCGTCATTAACCAGAATCTCTGAATCCTTAACCCAGGGTAGGGTACCTCTCGCCTGGGGAAAGAGACCACCTAAGCTGCCTTGAAGCTGAGAAGCGTGCACTGAGTGAGGAATCTACGGTCACCGCATGCACACTGTTAAGTTTTCTAACTGCGTGTCGGCTCAGGAGCAGGAAGTCAGCGAGACGCCTCGAAGCCACAGAGATTAGAGGATGTTTTGTGTGTGCGCGTCACTGCAGGGGTGTGTATGCGCGTGTCAGTGTGCGCACGTCATCGCTGAGTCTCTCTTCAACATGTCGCTCCTAATGAGCAGGTGATTAACGATAATGTATCCCATTAGTTAAAACAGGTTTCATAATGACACAGTGCGCTACGAGAGCCACCGCGCTACAGCCCGCCTCAAACATGGCTTCTCACAGCTGGCTCCGCTCTAGCTGAAGTTTGCAATTTGCGCCCCACTTTACGGGGAACGAGGGTAAAAGTTAGGTTCGACGTTGCATTCGGTCCAATTACAAACTTGGGAATTTTCCCTTTCCTTTTCTTCTTTAAACACAAAATTTAAATCGATAGTTTCAAAGCAAAATTTCTGGTTCTTTACGCATTTTTCTTCAGAAGATATCAGATTCGATGAAGGGATGATCACCCAAAAATTAAAATTCAGGACGAGCTGTGTGGATTTCATCTAATTTTTTTTTTCAACTGGCACACAACTACATTTTCAGTTCTTTGGCGACCATATGTCTTCACCTTGATTTTATCTCCTTACATCTACGAGCTTCCTGCTACAAGACCACCTTAGTTAACAGCAAACACGGTTTTCTTGTTTTGTTGACAGCTCAGAAAAACGCCTCCAGTCGTAGAAAGTGAAGAGAAAAAAAAGGGGCCCAAAACACTAAAGGCCTGTTGGTTATGCCTTGGAGTAAGAGGAGGCAAGTAAGTCCCTACAAGGCAAGTAAAAAAAAAAGCCCACAGTCCTCAGAATGAGTGCCACTACAGACTTACATTTGAAATCTGAATTTCACCCGATTTGTCGTTATAGATTTTCACCCCACAATCTAAATAAATTCAAAAGTTCCAACACAAGTTAAAATGAATAATCGAAATAATTTTAAATGATCAGAATTGAACTGATAGCTACATTTAGATCGGATAGACAGCTAATACAAATGCTTTTTCTCTTAACGTTATTCCATTTCTCTTCACCTGTGCACCCTCTCCCATCCATTCTGTATCCATCCTTTATCTCCTCCATCAGTGTCCTCTCACTTCCTCTGTTATTCTCCACCCTGGCCTCCTTCACATCGGTCCCTGTCCCGTCGGTGCAAAGGGCAAGGCGCTGCAGCCTCTTCCCAGCCCGTCTTACAGCCCCGATCCAGAGGAATGCTAACAGTTTGCAACTCGACCCAGTGTCTCTCCAGTGCTACCCAAACAGGGCTGTCCAACCATCCTGAAACCCACACCATGAATGTTTCCGTCACTCATATTGAGATATCAGTATCTTTATAGTTAGAAATCATCCATATTTTACCAGCCCTTCTCCAGCTGCCCCCATAACTCTTTGCTGGGTCTCATTTTATTTTGGGAGCCACATCTACACAGTGTTTCAGTCTGAAAGAAGATACACAGAGGGGGCTGACATGATGCCACTGGAGGAGGCACACTGGGTTTGGACATCAATCATGATGTGCAACACTTTCCATTTTTGACAACATTTCAACAGCTTGGAGAATAACTGCTAACGCTTTTAGCTCGTTCCAGTAGAGTGAAATGTGTTAACACATGTACAATTTGAAATTGTATTATTATGTTGTTGTTTTATCTATAATAGGGAATACAAAATATTCAGTGGTTTACCTGTCTGTGGTTTTACTCACCTGATGCTTACTTGTCATTTGTTTTTGCAAATCAACATGCTTGCTTTGCACTTCATCATCCAAAAATAAGTATTTGATCTATTATGTTTCATTTGTTTTATCATCTGCACATCATTGCTGGAGACACGCACTGGGAGTGGAGAGTTATTTCTGCTTTTTTTCAACCCAAGCCCCAATGAAAGCTGTTGACATTTTGTTTTGCTAGAGTAATAAATAGACAGATTATCGAAGGAAATGTTATAAATGCCAAATAAGTTTGACATCACTGTTTTAGGTTGGTGGCAGAAGAATATCCCAAAACCAGTGTTGTAAGTGACAGGAATACTCAAAAGTAATGCTTTCGTAAAATACACTATGCTGGAGGACAACATCACTAAAACATTGGCTGTGTAGTCTTTATGATTATGCATTATGTATTTTTTTTCTATATTTAATCAATTTCATGAACTGCATAAACTGCGACTTAACGAAGATTATCTTTTAAATCGCCAAACATCAAATGTGGGATTCATGACCCAATTCACTACCATGCAAAGTTTTTCTGGAAAAATCTCCCATGTAGCAAACTGGAATGGGCATGACTTGGGCTATCTGTAATTTATACTTTTGGCAACTTATTGCATCCAACATCCACATTAGTTACACCTGCGCTGTAAGACAAGTCAGAACGACATGTAAAATTTGCTTTTATATTTAAGCTAACTAGCCTTATTTATTTATTTATTTATTTATTTATTGCCAGTGTTTCTGTACAAAGTAGTCTGGATGACAACAGCACAACCGTTCTCAGCAGTCAACAAAAGTCAGTCAGCAGGCACATCCTGTGGAATTGTGTTTGATTAACGTTTAATTGTAGCTTAGCTAGCTTCTAAGTTACAGAGGCTGAAGGCTATTGCCAGAGTGTTCAACAGCAATACTGGTGAGTAATATCTTAACTTTGTATATAAAACATATCTGTTAGCCAGCATGGTTTGCATTAACGTCTTTGAAAGCAGAATAAAAAAAAATAAATAAAAAAAAAAGTCACTGCATTTGCTAACTTGGTAATGTTGCTAATGTGAACTTAAAGCTCGTTAATAGCTCGCTACCTAGCTAGCTAACGACTGCTGCTAGCTAGCTAGTTGTTATCGACTCAGTAAACATTGATATGGTCCATTATGAAAAACTCGTTTTGGAGGCAAATATTTTTTTGATGATTTGAGACACTAGTTACTTTGCCCCATCAGAGCCAATGTAGGACGTTTTAAAATAGAGTCATTTTGATCTACAGTCAGATTAATATTAACAGATTATCAGAAAAATGCTCAAAACTTGATACTGTATTATGCAGTTCATGCATACATGTGAATATACACTACTCAAAATTAGTTTTTTGGATATGGGTGCAATGAAAATTAACTAAAATGTGAAGCATTCATTTTCGAAAATATTCTCAAGTCACAAAATAAAAATTCAGGTATGAGTGCTTCATAGCTATGATGAAACATAACCACCCACTGTATCAGTTATATTAGCCATACTGCCATAGAATATCATGAATCACATTTGTTGTGCATATATACATACAGTGAGATAATAACCGATCAGGGAAAGATGTACAGTCATCAGTGCAGTTGTCTGTACGTCAATGAGATTACCTGTTTTTTTGTGATCTGTTATTCAGAATTAATTATCTCCTGGATAGTTGAACGCAGTGAAATTTTGAATTGAATATTTTTTAAATGTATTTTGAATTATTATTATTATTATTATTATTAATAATAATAATAATAATTCATGTCTTACACTTCAAACAACTGATTATTTCTCAGCTCTGGGGAGCACTTTCAAAGTGAGATATTCCAGTTTAGTGTAGTAGGGAGGCCAAAATGCATCAGACGATGCATTTATAGAATCTGTTCCAGTGACAGGGAGGAAAAAGCTGTACTGTTGTGAGTTTGTTTGTTTTTCAGTGTGTGTGTGTGTATATCCAGTAGGCAACACTGGACAGGCTGTTTGTGTGTCTGTGTTTGCAGGGGGGTTGTTGACAGTGTGGGGAAAGCCCCTTTAGCACGTTCATAAAAGCGGCATTTAGCATTGTCACAACAACTGCTTAGGAAAAGCCAAGCCTCCATTAAACAAGGGCAATGATGCACTACAAAGTCACAACCCCTCAGTACAGCGGCCCGCCATCCAGCCAGCAGACCCCTCGGCATAACTTACTGCCTGTTGTATACAGTTCCTGGTACAAAGCAGCATGAGAGAGTTTTTCTGAGTGATTTCCAGTGTGAAGTTATGGTGTTGATTAGCGCAGTGACAGGTGCCATGATTAAAATGGCTGATAGTAATAGTGCAGCATTCATGCATTGACAACTTTGCTCTGCATGGCTTTGTGAGGGGTGATGTATGACACCATTAGGGTAACCTCAGGGCCCTGGAGGACACTTATCTCCCTCGTCACGTCCTTCACACTTCCCATTCTCCCTCCAACAAAAGGACGCCTGCACCCCAGTCTGCATGCTTATGAATTGTGTGTGTGTGTGTGTGTGTGTGTGTGTGTGTTTGTCTGATGTGTATGTGTTCACTGTCCGTCTCTGCTTGTGAACATGAATACTGGTTTATGTGCAGCATGTTTCATTATGTCTGTGTATATGTTTCGGTTCGTACATCTGTGTCAGGTAGGGCTGTGCCATATAATTTCATTCACAATACTACAGGAATAATTCTTACGATAAAAAAATAAAATAAAATAAAATAAAATAAAACTCATAGCGACAGGATGCAAGAGTCTGAGATTTTCACAGCTTCACAAAATCATGGTATATGATATTACACAACAGTTCTTGGTCACAATGGTTGAAAAATCAATTCAATTCATCAATTCATTATAGTTTCACAATTTTTTTCTGATCAACATGAAACCTGATATAAATTTAAACATTTTCATAAATAACACTAATATGGTTCCATTCCATCGATTAGCAAGTATATGATAACCGTCAATTTCCATACCACGGTACACCATGAAATATGCGGCAGCCCTACTCTGCATCCATCATTTCCACAACAAATTGATATTAGATCGTTATTCAGTTCTTTTAAAAAGTGTTTACATTTTTTAAAATTCTTTGTCCACTTTTTTTTAGATTATAGTTCATTTTGCACTAGTGCAAATACAAGATTGTCCACTGAAGGAGATGGTTGACACGGTCCTGTCATTTTGGTGGACATTGGTTGTGTTTCTAGCTGGATGTCAATTACATGAATATAAAAAAGGAAACTAACTATTTGTTGATTTGGGCAGTCCCTTCTGACATGATGAAAATGTTTAAAGTAAGTCAGCTTTGCGCAAGTGCCAAACTGTACCACCAGACTACTGAGCAGCATTTCTCCTCAGGCTGTGAGACCCTTCAGTTCATCTTTAGCACTCTGCCTATTTTTATTTTTAATTCTATGACCTATCCAACCCTCGCTGATGTTCTCAACTGCCTTTATATGTCATATAAAGAGTATAAAATGTGACGGTTTCATAACCAGTTAAAAGTTTCTTGAAGTAAAGTACATACAAGGAACTGGCTAAAAAGGAGTTCAGGGTAAAGGGAAGGACTTTAAATCCAGAGACAGTCTTCAAATGATCATAGTCCTGGATGAAGATCAGACTGCACACAATTCTCCGATTATCACTAGATTCGTCAGCAAAATAGAAGAATTTGGGTTGAGTTGAGAGAGTGATTATGTTTTTGTGCTAATTTTAAAGTTTGCTCTTTGTCACTGAACAGCAAAGATGCACATATACAGATGATTTGATGATTTAGATTGAGTTTTTTGTGACTTGTGGACAACAACAAAATGTGTGAGATCTGCCGTTGAGCTATGACATCTATTGCAGCTACCCACATCTGAGTATGACTTTGACCAGCGCAGGCAATGCAGTTCAACACAAAATGACTGTCACTTTGAAACTTCAGCCACCTCTTGAGTTGTAAAATCCTGTCAGATAGTGTTATAAACAACTTTGCAGTGATTCTGGGATCGTATTTCATTGTCTCACTGGTGACTAAAACAACGTGTCTGTGTGTGTTTTCGGTCCAAACGGCTTGCAAGGGACAAGGTTTATATTTCAAATAGCTCAAGCTGACACCTATGATGAGTCAAAATTGAGCACTCTATTATTTGGAATCATTGTTTGATTTATGCAGTGCCTCAAAATGCATTTTGTGTATTTAGTAGCGCTTGTGGTGACGTACAAATCACAAGATGACTGTAAACACCTCTTCATGCCCATGGGGCCTGTCTGTCGCGCTGCACTGGGCAAATGTTTGTGAGAACACCTCCGTAAACATGCACATCCTTGGGGGGGTCAGCCAAGGGGTGGCTGACACCAAACGCACCCCCCCCTACACCACCACCACTGATACTGCAGTCTTGTCAACGGAAGTGTAAGGCAATACCCACTTTTCCTAACAAGTTGAACCCAGCCGGAGGCATCCTGGCATCCCAAGACTCCAAACACTTGTCCCCTCCCCACTTCAAAAATACACACACTCTTATTTTTGGCGGCATGCAACCCCTTAATTATTTCAGTGCGCTGAATTTGAGACGATTGGGTTCTTAAGGTTTTGCGGAGGGCAAGGAGTCAAGATACTGAGGAACAGCAAGAAAGAAACACCGAAGGCGACAGGATATTTAAGGGATGGTGGGGGGTCGAGTTTTAGAGGATAGACACGTACACTCCCTTTCACACAAGAACACATATGAACAAACTGCTGTGGCTGTCCCTCTTGACTCCTTCTCTGCTATCCTCAAGCCGCCACCCCATCACCACTGATGAGAAAAACAGACACAAGTGCTAAGCTCTCTCTTTCCCTAGGACTGATAACATTTGTAATTGAGGTGCTTGCTATGGAGTGCCAGCTTCCTCAGTCATGGACGGTAGTTTCCAAGTTGTCTCATCGCAGAGACGGGAGGCGAGGGGGCCGACGGGGGGAATTTGAATGTGTTAAGAGTGTGTGGTGTCCACACGGCCATTAGCAAACAAACTCGGGTGGGGAAAGCTTAGATCAAATTCAGTGCCCTCTAAAGGCCAGTTCAGTGATTTATGCCAGCACTACTTAGAAATCTTGGAAACCTAAACATAGTGGAAAAAACCTTTGATGGGGGCTGACTAACAGCACCAACTAACACACATTTTGTCACAGTTATCAAATTAACAGGGCTGTTCGATGTTTTGATATTAACCTGAACCTCTACTAAGTTTTGAGTACTGTCAGCTGATAAATTAATCCAGTGTTAGGCAGAGTGTACCTACTTTTTGTCTTTAGATGCTGTTGACTTTTCCTCATTGCTGCAGGCACAGGTTTTGGTTTGAACTGATTTTAACAAAAACTTAATTATTACAGAAGCCCTGAGTATCGAGAATATCAAGAAATATTGTGAAATCTGACATATAAAGTAAACAATAAACCATTGTTAAATATAGTGTAGTTTTAAAGTAGAGCTAAGATTTAAGGACTTTATTACATCTAAATAGCTGTGATTAACGATGGGACCAGTATGATTTGTATTTCATTTATTGTCGATATCACACCTATTATTTAATTACGAACACCTGTTGTTTGTCTATGAAGATGGTCGTGTGGTGAGTGATGTAATGGAACAGCCTGAATATAATTAGAGTAATGATGCATTGACATGTAGTTTGGTGCCAAAATGCCGGCAATGAAGGCGTGCCATGCTCAAGGTATCAGATCTGAATATTAGTATCTGTTACTAAATTTTGTCTAAATTTAGTCTTCTTGTCTTTTTTTTTAGGATTCTTATGATTAATTATTTAATTTAAGATGTTTGAAACTGTTTTTTCTCAATGGAACATTGTGAAATCTTTGTTTTTATGAAGACATTTGCTGACAAGCAACAATCCCCATGTTAAAACCCATAAAACATTATTATGTGTAACAGCACACTGGGAACTGGGACCATCGAGACACATGATAGAGGTTTCCTACTATTAAATGATCACGTTTGTCAAATAAAAGAGGAACTATGTCTGGACAAGTCCCTCTCCGTCTGATAAACACTGTGCCGAAGTTATCAGTGCTACAAGTGCAGATCAATAAGGACTGAATGAGAGTAATAGCTTTCACCTTAAAGCACACACATATTCCAATTAAGCCCAGTTTTCAAACAGACACTTGACATTTTGAGAGCATGTGTTGGGTGCATCAGCAGTTAAATGTAAACATCCAAACGGAATCACTGATTATTTGAGACAATTTTTAGATCGAGAGAAATCAGAGTGCCAGGTGGGTAAAAAGTTACAGTTAAACAGTTAAATTACGTCTGGCTTGTTTTTATCTTAAGAAAGGCAGATTTTCAGTCTCCCTACATTTGTGCTTCATGTAGTATTAAAGTTTAAAAGTTAGTTGTACAAATGACCTACAGAGATCGGGGCTCCCAAATGGCAAGTCTAAAAGGGACAACTCCGATAAATCATGGAGCGAAACTTGAGTCCAGGGCTGTTGTCAGAGATTTATCGGCAGCTGTATTTTTCTAGTGTCAACTGATGTTCCATAAGACTTAGCCAGCGTCTTACATTGCTTCCACCCATGCCCACTCCCCACCAACACATATCTGAACACACACACACACACACGCACACACACACACACACACACACACACACACACACACACACACACACGCTGCTCTGCGCCCGTGACACACACAGACAGACACACACACTACACGACTTCTCCACTCCATCAACAGCCGTCCAGCATTTAAATTTGAGAGCTATTCCTTTGAGACTGTTAAACACGACAGATTGAGATGAGTGGCAAACCTCTAGTGCTAGCATTAGCCCACTTATCTTATTAGTGGGGCAGCTCTAACACATTTGATATCCCCCGGCTACTGCTGCTGTTGGCCTCAGGGAACCCGCAATGGCTTCAAAGACCAGATCTGGCGTCCTGGTGGCTCAGCATGCTGAGACACATACCACAACGATGTCGCTTTGAATTCAGTCTGCGGCAGTTGCTCCATGTCTTTCTGTCACTCTATCTTTCCAGTGACTAGGCAATGTAAACTATTTGATGAACAACAAATTCCCATATAATTTTGAAAGATCAGAGAGAGTGAACAGTACTTTAAATTCCAGATATGATTCCCCTCATCATAATTATTTCATGTGACATTCTGATTTTGATGTGACCTCTATTCTGGTGGCAGTGGGTGCTTCCTTCTTGATTTAAAATACGGCCTGAAAATAGACCCTAAGAGGATACTTTGTCCCATTTGAATCTCGATCAAGCTCGAAATGCTAACAGTGATAGGAATGCATTTTAGTATATATGTAACAAAAATAACAGACCAGAGACTAATTTGATTATTTTTGATTGTTTCTTAGGTGGAAGATGAATGAACACTTTATTTGACAGTGATTTTTTAACTGTTTCCAATTGCTTTGTTCAAGTTCACTAGCTTTTGCAATGCCCAAATGAATACGTATTAGTATTGCATTAGTGCTAAATCAATACAGATGCAATATTGTCACACTACAAAAAGCAAATTATCTATGTAAATTCCGAGTAATTCCTGGTAATATAATGGATAGATTAATACACAAGGAAAATCCTATCATGTCACTGAGAACACACAGGTGCGGCTTCAACCTTTCACTGAAATAGTTTTAACAAGTAAGCCTCCTGCTACATGAAAGAGAGCCACAAAGGTCTTAAACTCACTGAGAGTCAGCGTTTCTTAGACTATTGCTGGTGACCCCAGGACGGGTCGCAGACCTATTTCTGGTCAGAACATACACAAGAAGACTACAAGTTGTTCTTGACTATTGTGGGATGCAGGGTTAAAGGTCATTTCTTCAAATTGGGTGGCAAAACATTTACAACTTCATTCAAGAAGAAATTACCTACAGGACTCTTGGCCAAGCAGCATTTTATTGCAAATTATAACAATATTTTATTGGCAAATCCCATGTTTCAGAAGCTGGAACTGGCAAATGTTTGGACATTTCTTGAAAATGAATGACTGGACTGATGAAAATCTAAACAGTTGCAGCTGTAAAAAAAAATCTGTTTTTATAGTTTTAAGCTGTAGTTCATCAGAGAATTTGAATTTTAAAGAATTAGCAATGTATAATTTTACATAGCTGACCCTTACTCTTTTCAAATTCAAATTCTCTATAATTCATTTTCCTTTTTCTTTATTTAAAGAGAAAAACAATCTGTCCTGTCTCGACTTCTTGCAATAAATTGTGGCAGAGAGAGCTTTGTTCGTTACACATTTTTTGCATGGTTTTGTACACTACAAAATGTATAAAAGTTAGAAACGACCATGTAGAAACTGTATTTAGGTGCTTACTTCAACTACCTTCCTTTGCACTTGGGTAACAGTATTAGGAACAGCATTTTCAAACTGTGTGTATGTGTGTGTGCCTTTTTGAAATGACCCACTTCACTTCGCTGGATCGACGTGACTGACAAGTGAGTTCTGTAGTGGTAATGATACGGTGTAAAGGAGTCTCGGTGTGTTACTGTAAGTAGCAACACATAAGTCTAACCTTTAGCTGCTCGCTGAAAACTGAGCTGAGGAGAGCTGCTTTGATGATTTGAACCCCATGCTTTTGCATCAGGAATACACACAAACATACACACAGCTGCAGCCTCAGCAGAGCCACACACAAAGCCAGGCAAATACTTATTTTGCAACCTGGTGTAAAGTATACCGCACCTTGACTGCTGTCGTCCGTGCTAAGCCTCATGGGTAACAGGAAACAGTCCATGATCCTAACCCTCAGATCCCTTCCTGTCGGTGCTTAAGATGACAGGTGAAGGATAGTCAAATTTCTTAGCGTTTCTTCAGTTCAGTTTCCCAAACTCACACACACACCATACATAGTTACACAATCCTCCCGATCAGCACCCCTGGTGTAGAAATCGCTTACCAAGACTGTTTGCTATTCTTAAAGGAGGCGTGTGAACATGTTGGGTGGGCAGACAGGCACTTCACTGCTCACCTGCCTTTCTTTAGCACACTCTCCACTCTTTCTTTCTCACACTTTCTTCTGCCCCCAGTCACACTCTCTCAACCACACACACACACACACACACACACACACACACACACACACACACACACACACACACACACACACACAGGAACACACACTTGTCACCATAAAACAGGTTGTGTTGTCAAGTTGGCTGTCACCATGCTTGTTCCTCTGTGCCGTATATGAGCTCTCTCAGCTGTTCCTCACAGTTGAACCACAATTAACCCCTCAGACATGCACCACATGCACTGTCGCACACACACATACACACACACACACAGAGTTTTGCACTCTATGTCTCGCTCTTTCTCACTGCTGCCCTTTCACTATCAGCTGAACAGAATGCAACCCAATCCATCCAGCAGGCGAGTCGTTCCCTCTGTCTGTCAGCACGTGAGTGTCACTAAGTAAGTTTACAGCATTTCTACTGTGTGTGTCGCAATGCATGCATGCATATAACTGCACACTCTCAGTCAATATGTATCTTTCAAAATTCCAAGTTTTTACTCATGTTGTGAACAGTGATTAACAATATGAAAATGTTTTTTATTAGTTACTATATCAGATAGCACATTCTCCGGTTTAAATGCCAAACTCATAAACCAAGAATAAACTAAAAGAGAGGTCTGTCACCATAAATTCAGAGTTGGGGTAAGAAAAAGAAACTGAAGCTGTTGGTATCCAAGAAATTTAACATCTAAATGTGAAAATAGTAAAAATGGAAAAAACAAAAATAGAATAGAAAAAATTTAAAAACAAAACCATTACTTTATCAGACATGGTTAAAACATCTTTGCCTCTTGAAGTCAAAGTCAGTGTAAAAAATAGTTTTAAATTTTAAAACAACAATATGTAAGTGATGATGTCAGGAAGTATGGATATTATACTGTACAAAAGGATTAACTGGGTTTTCAAATAAATTACTATACTCCCAAATAAGTTCTCTGATCCATGCATTTGATGTATCTTGACCATCTTTTTGAAGCATCTTTAATGACACATTTCATCCTTAAATGTTTAATAATAGACACAAAAAAACAAAGATAAAACAAAAGGAAGAAAGCTAAACTAAAAGATGATGAAGGAATAGAAAAATGAAGTCCTTAGCTCCAGCTTGGTAAATGAATAAAGGCTACAACTAATAATTATTTTCATTGTCTATTAATCTGTTGAGCAGTTGCTCCATTAATCACTTACTTGTTTGGGCAATGCAATCTGGCAAAATGGTGAAAAATAAAAATCACTTTCAATTATCAACATAACTGGCAATTAATTTAATAACCGAAAACGATTGCATTGCAGCTCTAAACTGAAAATGCTTTAAAACCTTCAATCCACTCTGCAAGCTGTAGCATTAAATTAGTCACCCGGGCGTCTTTGTGTGCAAATAAAGAAATTGTTGGTCTCTGTCTGAAATATAGCATCATAGCTCATGGACGTATTCACTCGTACAGTAAAATATACTCGAAGACATTGTTTATACCAAGACAAGACATTTTAAATGAAGAGTGAAGAATTTGTCTTGAATCAGGGATTTCTGATACCAATATATGATTAGAGACTTGTTCGTGGTTGAATTTCAAGCTCCAATTGATTGAGGTGATGCAGCGACAGCTGTAAACATTAGCTATTATGAGAAGGTGTTAATGGTACCTTTCAGACAAACCTTGTAGACTTTGCACATGAGGGTCAAATCCAAATTTCTTCTGCTAAAAAATGCTTTAAAAAAATATAGAAGTTTACATATATTCCATACACAATATTTTGTACTAAAAATGTTGGTGTGAGCGTTATGGGCTCTGAATTTTAGGTATTTAGGTAGCTTGCAACTTAAATTCAAACTATGAAAATGCATGCATTTACTGAGCATTTCACCAGGATGTGAACACTCTTGCCGATCTGTGACATTGTGAGTCGAGTGTATCGGCACTTAGTGTATTCACTTAAAGTAATTGATGTTAGCACACAAGTTGCTGGTGCCAGTGAAAGCTTTATGCAGCTTAATGGACAGTGATGGGAGTATTTGTCAACACGTGCAGTCTCCTACCGCTGCGAACAGCAACACTTCATGGCACAGCCAGAGTTCCTTCTAACTAAGCACAATACAGTCATGGAAAGCATTAAAATCCCCCCAACTCACTCCATCACCATTTCCAAAGTGATCTGATGGAGATATTACCTAAATGGCTGGCAAGCTGTGGGCTGCTAACTAAATGCTAATATGTGTCAGAGCCTGGGTGAGGATTTATGGCTCACCATCTGCTCACCAGCATACAGTACAATGTTAGCTTACAATGTTAGCTTTGATCAAGACCTCCCTGTTCATTTCTCTCAATCAGTCATCTGAGTAGGAATTAGCACCAAGTTCTCTCTCCTTTAACCTAATCATGTTCTCCGCTGCACCATGCTCATTTGAATAGTAATTGATTTGCATGCTGGGGCTGAATATTTGTTTTTTAAAGCATACATGATAGCGCAATTAAAAACAATGCCGTTTTCTGATTCATAACGTAATTAGGGGGGTTGCAAATGAATAGTCATTAAAACAGTCAGGCCTTTCTTTCATTAAATGAATAAAAACAGCTTCTGTGTTGAGCACACTGTCTGTATTATCTGCTACTAGGGATCAGTCGGTTTCATCAAAATGAAAACAAGCGATGTAGTTTAATGATAGTGTGAATTAGCATGGCATCATGGAAGTTGTTGTCTTCATTGTTAAAAAAAGCAGGAGGAGGTAATGTTTGAAAGTTTTTTTCCACATTGCGTTTACATTAAATTAACATTAAATTAGGATTTTTCTTTAGGTTTGAACACTTATGATAATTTATGTTTGAAAAACACAATAAAGGCCTGCTAATTTTGAGACATTTTTGTGCAGAAATGTTACATATTATATGCTAAACTCCTTTTTCCTCCCATGAATTCAGCTACTTTTCAGCTGCTTTCAGTAAACACTGAGATCAACTTATTCAAAATGTATCTGACAGCACACTTTGTCTTTGAAAACATTGTGGAAAATGTCATTTAGGGTGAGCTTGTGCCTGTACTTATTGCTCAAACACTGTGTGACATTTAATAGAAGCCACATAATGAACTAACCATTTGCTAGTGATCTATATGGATCTGTGAGGGAAAATAGTGAACTTTGTGAAGAATTCCATCCAATCCATCTGTCCAAACAAGTTTATTCTAGCATTTGTCTTCCCTGAGAAACCTCCAGGCTCGGAGCGTGCCTAATGCCATTTGATGAAACAGTAAAGATTCTCCATATCTTTTCCACAGTAAAAGGCTAATTGCTGTGCTGTAGTCAGATTTACGTCCTCCCCATCCTCCTTTATGCGTCAGGCATCTGTAAGCCCTCACGCTGCCAGTCTCCAAAGGGGTGTATGTTATGATCCCGTGTCAGCGAAATCAATCCTTATCAATTTTAAAGTTCAGGTTTTTATTTCATGGCTTTCAAGGGAGCGCCTCTCAAGCGAAAATGACTATTCCAGCTCTTTTTTTTTGGTCTGCCCCCACCTCTCTTCCCATCTGCGTCCATATTGATTGTCTGTGTGCGCGGCTCCCCTGCGATTTTCGCCCCGTGGCGGCTGCTGGACTGTTGTCAGCAAGTGCCTGAAGACATAGCTGAGTTAAATAATGCTAACTAGAACCAGTGATCTGTCTCAATGCAGCTTCCCGGCAGTTACACGCTCTGGCAATTGTCATGTCTCCACAGTGTCTGGGAAGAGACAAACAAAGGTCAAATGAGATACTACAGATGATCACCCTTTCTTTCTTTTGAAATGTGTATTTATCACAAATTTATTATTCAAAGACTTTTTTTTCTTTCTCAAACAGATGTTAAACAGTTGTCAGGCCAAAATATGTGTCACTGACTCTACAAGGAATGATTAGCCATTACTTCTAAACATATGTGCACTGTTCTGTGTCTGATTGTGTGTGAACAAACTGTGTTTACTGTGTGTGAGACAAAAAAAAGTCTGTGGTGGTGATGGGACTGCGGTCTGATTTCAATCAGCCAGTGAAAAGTCCATCACACGCTGAACTCCTTCATTCATGAATCATGTTGAATCACCTTGTTCATCACCCAAACATGCAATGCAGTGTAACATCAGCTCAAAATTTCCTTGATTCCCAGTGTTATTCCCAACTCATTTTGTTTGTCTAATTCTCACTGGGATCAAAAACCGAATCCTTTAGAGAAAATTTAAAATTAAGATGCATTTACTTTGCCCATATTGTTTTGACCTTCTTTCAGTACAACAACAGATAAATAGTTCCTGATAGTGCCAAGTCTAAGCATTTACTGGCAGCCAACAAAGTTTACCCCCTCGGTTTCTTTGACTCTTTTCCTTTTACAACTTGTGTCAGGTAAACATTGAAGTGCCGAAGATTAGGCGGAGGGGCTGTTGTCCACAATGTGTGTAAGAGCCAGTGTGTATGTATGTGTGTGTGTACTGTGCAAGGGATAGCTGTGAGGCCTCCAAACAGTAAACTAATGGTTCAGCGCTAAATGCCCACTAAGTGGGTGGGACAAGGATGGCCTGACCCCGCTGGCCTTCCCACCAGTCCCCTCTAACAGCTTGGCCTCGGGGTCAGCTCAATTTCCCCACTGCTGAGTGGTCATTACGGAGCACGGCTTTGATAAATGCTCACGGCTGCTGCTGCTCCTGCTGGCTGGAAGCACTGCACATCTCCCAGGCGCAGAAATCTCTACTGTGCAGTCATACAGACAGAGAGGAAGGAAAAGAAATGGGGTAAAAGAAAGGACAAAGGAAAAGAAAAGAGGAAGGATCAGGAAGATGAGAGGAAGGTAGAGGACCAACAGGAAGGAAGGAAATGGGAAGAACAACCAAAAACAGGACCAAAAACTAAACATTACGTGCCTGCACACTGCCAATGTTGCCTAGCAACCTGAAGATCTTAGTCTGCTCACATTTTCACTCAGACAGAAAAGGTGCAATGAGAAAAATAGAAGAGGCAGCGAGGAGGAAAAACAAATCAGATGAAGATTGTTACAGACCCCAGCGACTGCCCCAATCTCTCCCTCTGTGGCTCCCTCTGTCTTACTTCCACTGAGACAATGTTGATAAAAACCTCTGAATGCAATCATCTCACATTCTCTTCCAAATGCACTGAATGCTCCCAGGTGCTAGTTTGACAGCGCAGGGCACTCAGGCAGATTCGCACTGCTGATCTTCATGGCCTTTGTCCCACGCTCTCTGTATGGCTTTATCTCCAAACTTTTGCTGACAAGTTGACAACAGCAGTTAATTCAAAACCATATATATGCTGTTTAGGGTAGCCCAAAAAAGAGTAAAGCCTTTGTAAGACTGTTTTTAAAGTAATCAGGCGGAAGATTATAATGACAACACTTATCAAAATACTTAGCAAAATACAGCATACAGCCCCCAAACCCCCAAAGATTTGGTACTGTGTTTTTGATGTATGCTCAATTGAAAACAGTGCAAAGACAATATATTGTCTTACCTCACCAACTCAGAAAACAACATTGATTTTTGTAAATATATATGCTTTTTCTGGATTTGATAATCCAGCATGTTTTAAACAAGTTGTGACAAGGGCAACAAAAGACTATGAAAGTTATGGATTATGGAAAAATACACCTGTTTGGAATATGTCAAATGTAAACAGGTTAACTAGTAACAAGTGATAGTATCATGATTGGGTATGAAAAGGGTATCCTTGAAAGGCTCAGGCATTCACAAACAAGGATGGGGCAGGGATTGCATGAAGGATATTACTACATTGGCTCAGGATGACTTAGTCAATGCTGAGGCTCTATGTTGCCCAGTCATCCACAGTTGTAATCACAAAAGAAAGTTGAGAGGCAGAGGAAAGCACTGTGGCCACTGTGTTTAGAGTAGAAGGGGCCATGCTCACTCATCCAACCTTAACTTGCTCCACCAGCCATTAATAGTCCATCAGACATCAGGAGAAGCCTAAAAGCAGCCTAGTGACAGCATCGACTGTTCACTGCTGTGCAAGCACAAAACTACTCCTCTTATTGTAGTTATCAATATTCTGACCTCCTATTAGAAATTTGCCCTCAAGTAAGGCTCTGAAAATGAAGTTGACAGCTCACCTAGAGGAAAACTAATCAGAACATACAACATGAGTTAACAGTTATTATATATTGTATACTATTAAATTATATTTTGGTGAAAAATCACTTTTTTTTTTTTTTTTCATTTTTCTTTTTCAAGAACATTGCCTGAGGGGACTCCATCTTGTAGTCTGCCTCAAACTCTACGAGGTTAATTTGTGCCACCCTTCTGAAAGACTGTGCCGTGCCCACTGGAAGCATGAACCGTGGTGATCGAAGGGAGGGTGGGGTGTTTATGTTTGCTAACCACACAATAAGGTAAGAGTTGATTACACTCTCATACGGAAACACACAGCAACATAATCAAGAGGATCCCTTGAAGGCCCCATATTTTGCCACAATGACAGTGAAACCACCTTAAAAGACAAACAAAAGATTACACATAAACAAATGATGGGAGGCAAAAAAAAAAAAAAAAACGGAAAAAGGATAGTTCACTCCAAACAACAAGTGCCTTCTCGCCTCTGTCTTTTTGTCTTCTGCAGTGAGTCCCATTGACTTCTCAAGTTCCATTTTTTGTTGACTTTTTTGGTCTCACCGCTTTGTTTTATTGGTTGTGAATGCTGAAGGCATTCTTCAGTACTTGCCTTCTCTTGTTCTTATGATTATCCACCTCATTCCTACCTTATTGCATATCATTCATAATCTTTTCCCCGCTGACATCCCCAGGAAACACCTTGCCCTCCTTTTTTCCTCTTTTTACAGTACTACACTTCCTGCAAATAAGTTTTTTTTTGTTTGTATGTTGATGTTAAAAAACTTAAAGTTTCAGGCTTTCACAAATGAATGAGGTCAAAATCCAGTTGCACAGAAAGTGACATTAAATTAAACTTATATGCTTTATCTATACAGACCCACCATATGCAATTGATACAATGGCTGACACCTAGCTAGAACACATACTGTAATAGTCTGGCAACTGGGACATTGATGTACCATGGTGTGCCATTATCAGTGCCACAGGGCAGTATTTGCACCTTTAGGGCCTAGCAATGTGGCCTTGAAATAACATTACAATATTATGATTATAAATCATTTACAAGTTTTGGAACAAGTACAACAGGTAGGTTCAGAAAATTCGATCACGGGCGCCGCATAGCTCAGTCGGTAGCGCGCGCGACCCATGTGCCGAGGCTCTGCAGCGGACCCGGGTTCGACTCCCGGCCCGGGTCCCTTTGCTGCGTGTCACTCCCCGTCTCTTACCCTGTTTCCTGTCTATCTCTTCAGCTGTACTATCAAATAAAGCCAGAAAGGCCAAAAAAATACTTAAAAAAAAAAAAAAATTCGATCACTTCACTGTAATGCAGCATTTAAAGCCAGAAAAAGACACACTTGATGATAACAATATTCCAGATCTAGAGATACACAGTCTTCTATCACAGTAACAATATAATAGGAATATATTGCCCAACCCTTTGCGCACCAGTCATTTTCATGGTTATTTATACCTTTGCCAGTATCATTGCCCTATTTATATCATGGCCACTGTGATGGCAAAACTTAAACCATTATCCATTACATTATAATAACATAGTACCATTTATAGAACATGACAGGTGTATGTATGAGTGCAAGTGTGATACATGCATGTGTGGGTGTATGAATGTGTGAATGTCTTAGAGCCTCTAAGAGATTGATGTGGTGCAGCGAGCTAAAGTAGTCTCACACCTCCCCAGCTGCTCCGTCTGAGACAGAGGCCTGCTGGTTCACTTACTGTCTGAAACTGAGCACAGCCGTACATACATACTGTTCGGCTTTTAAAAAATATTAAAGCTATAAGCCTCCCTCATGGCTGTTGGTATATGAAACTATTGCTTCCTCAATAGATTTTCTATCAATTGTTGAACAGAGAGGTAATGTGCTGCCATTCTTCAGCATGCTGGACATAATATAACTATTAGGTTGATGACTCTGGAAGCATGCCACTGCTGCACTGCACAACTCCTCAGGCATTTACATGTCTTATTTAGCCCAGTTACTCTTTCAAATGGTAGCAGCAGATTTGAGTTGCTGAGCAGCTGAATTTCTTCACTGCTTAAACTCATAAGATCATTACATTTCACAAGCTGTCATGAAAATAAGCATTTGTTTGCTAAATGGTAAATAAAGCATGAATGCCAAAGTTTTTAGTGACAGTTTTTTTCATTTGATGATTGAGAAACTCAAACAAGACATAATCCTTTTGCGTCTTTCGTCAACACATTTAAATTAGAGCTGCAAGGCTTAGTCGATTAATCAATCATAATAGAAAATATTGCAAACACTCAAATATTTGCTTCTTAAATGTCAGGATTCAGTACTCCTCTTTGTCATGAATGATATTAAATGAAGAGTCTTTTGATTTTTGACTGTTGGCTGGACAAAAGAAGCAATTTGAACAAATCAGTGTGAGCTCTGGGAAATTGTGATGAGAGTTTATTATTATTATTTATTTTTATTTTTTTTTACAATTTTTTGACATTACAATCAAAGAATGCCCTTTTTAAGAATGTCTCAATGCATTTAGACATAGATGTGTTTGAAGAACTGCCTCTAAATCCCAAGCCCTGTTTCCAACAGGCATATGAGTAAATACAACCCAGATGTTAGACGCTGTTGACACTCATTTATGTACAGTGTTTGCTATTGTGTGTAAATTCACTGACTCACTCGAATACAAATTAACAACTGCTCATATTCTCAAAGCAAACACTCTCAGACATGAAAACTAAACCAAAAGTACCTAAGCACTAGATCATCATCTTTGAACTCTGAGAGTTAAAAGACTTTGTGGCTGTGGAGTGGTATGTTTAGTACACATGTGACATCTGTTTGTTTTGTCAGAAATGAGCGGGATGCCTCCGAGCACGCAGCCGTTACTTTGACACCTTTTCTGCATGTTCACCAGCACCTCAAATGTAGGTTTTCCCTCCCCTTTCCTGGCTTCTTGCCCTTCTTAATACATCACATAATCTGTATACTCTCTTTGACCACTAAACCCCAGGAAGGAGCTAGCATGGCTAATTTAGCTACTGAGCTGGATAAATTAGAACGCTGGAACGCTTGTGTCTTCAACTGGAGTTTCTATAGTGTCATTTGTGAGTGTTGGCATGACAGCCATTAGACTTTCAGGTGTGTGTGTCTAAAATATTTTCACAAAGCTGAGTGACACATATGTCTAAAACAAGTTGCGAATTCTTGGTATTGATGTCGATGAAAGAATACTTTATATTAATAATATTTTTTACTTCCACAGTCTTTGGGTGTGACTACAAGTGAGTTACAAGCTCTCTGTTTTTTGATTTATTACATTATTTTGACACATAGAAATCACACCATCCTGGATACATAAAACTTTGGTTACTTCAAGTCATAGAAAAAAACTATTTGTTTTTTAACCTGACCTGTAACTGGATAGGATTAGGCTGGATTACCAGAACGTTGTCTGGAAATTAAACTATGACAGCTCCACAGACAACCACAAAATAGATTTTTTTGTCATCGTACAGCTTGTACACATTAGCTAACTCTGCACTTACCCTGTCAGTACATTCGTGTCTGTTTGTGTTTGTCAGCGGGGATAAGTGTGTTTGCATGTGTCGTTAGCGTGTCTGAAATGAGAGAAACGGAGTGAGAGGGAGGGGGAAGGAGGCGGCGCTGCAGTGGTAACAGATTGGCTGTGAAATATTGTGGAGTCTGCCAGTTGCACCATGATGTATTGGGAATCACTCGCTCGCTAATTACCTTAAATTAACAGTAGAGTTGGGTGTGACAGTTCATGTAACTGTTTTTTTCTGCTGCTACAGATGAATGGGCTGGGGGAGTTGATGCCAAGGCGCTGTTGACAATCGAATTTTCCTTCAAACTCCCTCTAATCAATTTCTCTCTCTCTCTCTCTACATATGAGCTAGGAAGAGATCTAGACGGGCCAGTGCACATGTAAAGAGGTTCAGAGATTTCTGTGCCACTAATTCAGTGTTGAGATTAGTTGTTTTATGATATCTTTGTTTATAAATTAGTGTCAATAGAAAATGGCTCCATAATTGTTTGTGATCCACCATCCAATTACATTTCTGTGACACAAAAAGATACATGTGCCTTTGTGGAGTTCACTTATACATACATACCCCTAAACTGACACTGATGTCACTGTGGGGATGTCCATTTAAATCTCTGTGTATGAGAGTGTGAGCCAAGCGTCAGCATATATGTTCGCAAACACACACATTACACACACACTCACACAGTACATTATCTCCAGCCCTGCCTAAAGAGAGCTCAGGGAGGATTTGTGGGTCTGTGGAAAGGACCAAGAAAAATGTTTTCTGATAAATTATTCACAATCCCACAATCCCTTTTGGGCAGAGTGTTGCATCGCGCTGTGTGACGCATTACACCTTCACCGTCTCTCTCTCTCTCTCTCTCTCTCCCTGTCCCTCTGTCTCGCCCTCCTCTTTCCCTCTATCACTCACTCACTCTTTCAATGTGCCCTTTCTCTGTCTCTGTTCTTTCCCCTCTCCTTTCTCTCTCTCTCTCTCTCTCTCTCTCTCTCACTTTTTTGTATTCTGCGACACCGGGCCTCACGCCCCCAGAGAAGGGCCCCGTTCTCGGGCAAGCTGTCGCTGATAATGGTGGCAATTAATAACATGTCATAATCCTGCAGAGAGAGAAAATGTGTGTGTGTGTGTGTGTACACACCATGGACTAGGAGTTGTGTTTCAGAGTGAAGATGCGCTTATGTTTTGTGACTGGATGTGTAAGCAGTAGGTTTATGTTGTGGATGCGTATACATTATGCATTAACGTGTCCATTGTGTGCTTATGTGAGTTATGGTATAAGCAACATGTGTGTGCATGTGTCTCAGTATTTATGTGAGTCTGTGTGTGTGTGTGTGTGAGAGTCTGTGTGTGTGTGTGTGTGTGTGTGTGTGTGTGTGTGTGTGTGTGTGTGTGTGTGTGTGTGTGTGTGTGTGTGTGTGTGTGTGTGTGTGTGTGTGTGTGTGTGTGTGTGTGTGTGTGTGAGAGAGAGAGAAAGAAAAAGAGAGAGATGGGTTTAACAGCTGCAGGTCTTTAGTACATCTAATGCTTAGTGGACACAGGTGCTGTACACATCAGAGGTCACAGCTTCATACACTCACATACACACACAAACACATGCACACACATACACACGGGGCTTCAGAGTGTCAGTCCACTGCCAAGCCACAGGCCAAGTCACACTATACTGGTACATTGCTAGACATAGAGTTAGAGTGAACAGAAGGAGCACTTCCTTCTTTAACCTGACAGTATTCTCTAGGTTGGCCATGGATCACATGAAACATTCAATGTGTGTTGAGTCACACTGACTGTAGGAACAAGTATTTATTAATTGAAATGTTTTAATAGCAAAGGCTCTGCCTATTTATCACTCAAGAGTATTGTTCGTATGAAATGATGGTAACACTCTAATGAGGGTACAAATATTAACCTTTTACTTATTAGCATGCATATTAGTAGCAGATTGGTTATTTATTAGTCGTTATAATGTATCTATTAATGCCTTACTGTGAATAACCATATCCTGCAACTACTAAGCCTCTAACTAAGAGGTTTCTCCCAGTAACACCCCAATTATTTTTTATTGATTGAAGAACCTGTGTGGGCAAGTAAGTGTCAGATTAATAGTGGATAAATAATGATCTTATTTTAGAATGGGGAACATATTTTGAGTTAGAGAGACTCAGCTTAAAATTATTTGGACACTGTTAACACTTGTGGTTTTGTTTTTTTGTCACATAAGAATTGACCATATTTGTGTTACGACAATGACTTTCATGTGGTACAACCACTTTATAAGCCCCATTCAAGTGAAGGTCAAAAAGAATGTATGACAACTTCCTCACTTATTATCAATAAACAGTCATGAGGAGGTTATTGAAGGAAAACTATTAGTTAATGACCCAGTATTTGTAAAATATGGTCAGGCAGAATAAGAAATTAAGAAATGCTATTTAATGATTACCAAAAAGCTAATATGCTACTAATTTGTATGCTAATAAGTTAATGTGAGCGATGCCAACCAGTTTAACCAAAGGGCCAGAGTTGCTGCAGAAATTACTGGGCATAAAAAAACTCATAAAGCAGCCACACACTGAGAGTTTCTTCTCTATGCGTTGTTTTTCTATGTATGTGCAGCCATCAGGTCCCATTCTCCAGGTGCACAGGCGTGTACAGACACTGCATGCCTGTTGTGCCTCCCCTCGCCTCAGTGCAAACTGCAGCAGACAGGTGTGACTCTGAATACCTTGCTTTAGGACATACATGCTCAATTATACAGATTGACACGTCTGTCATCCAATACATCTAGAATGTGATTGTGTGCACATCCATACACACTGACACACATGTTGTACAGATTGTACCTCCTCATTTTTCATATCATCCACATAATTGTTGGCATGCACATTGTCTTTGTAAAGACTATTTCTACCCCGTCTACCTTTGTTTTCTTTATGTATCACTAAAACAGAATCACACATTCTCACTCATATGCCAGTACCACTACCACTCCTATACATATGAAACAGCTTTGTGGCTTTGATGACCCTCTGTTACATAGGTGCCTTTTCAGTCTGGGCATGTCTGTGTTCCCTGGTGTTGTAGTGTGATAAAATAACAGGTCTGAGGGAGGACAAACTGAGTGGTGTGGCAGGATCAGAGAGCAGGGTGTAACATTCCTTCCTCAGCCTCCACTTGTCTGTGTTACAAGAGCGAAGCTTGAACAGATACATAGATTAATTTCAGACTGATTGCAGCTTTAATGAGAGCCACAAAATGATTCTGTCTTAAGAGGAATTAATTTACAAATGTTTATGCTGTCCCGTGTAAGAGATTACATGAAATATTAGGTCAACAGTTGATTGAATGACATTAGCTTTGTTTTACTGTGATTATTGTTTGGTCAGACTTTTGACAGAATCCAAATAATAATTTAGTAAAAGGCGCATCATTTTCCTTCAGCCTTCCTGAGAAGACCCAAAAGAGAATGTAGTGTGTGTATTGACTGAAATATTGATGGTACTTGGAAGTTTATTAATCATGAGAGAAATTATTTTATTACTTACTGTATATGCATTTACACAGTACAACAGTGTCAGCAAAACATTAGGTACATATGTTTTAATGGATGGATTGATTATTGTTATTGTTAAGTCTCTAACATGTAAAAAAAAAAACTGTGCAAAAAGTGACATCTTCAAATCACGTTTCATCCACCCAACAATCCAAAACTGAAAGACTCCTCATTTACCATCACTGATGATAAAGAAAAGCAGCAAATTGATGTTTGAACCAGCATTTGCATGAAAAATCATTGAAATGAGTAATCAATTAACAAAATAGTTGCTACGTTTTTTGTTTGCAATTACTAGAATAATCACAGCAGCTGTTAATTAAAGAATGGTAAAGTAAAGTAGGATGGGGAAAGGTTATAATGAAATATAATGTATGATGTCAATTCGTATATACTACAGTTCTGGCTTTTCCTTGATGATGAAGTCCTTTCACTCTTCACCCTGCATCGATCTCCTCTATTCTCTGACTCAACCCCTCTTACCTGTCTTGTTGCGTACTTACTTATGGAAGTAACTCCCTCCTCTTCCTTTGGATGAGGTTCAGCCCCTTCATTCTAGTTCACTACTGAAGTGTTGATTTAGTTACCTACCTATAACACCACTGCAAAGCTTCCTGCAAGCTGCCCCTGCCCTAAACAGGCAAAGTTTACAAACCTCCAGCAATTTGTACACTCCTGTTAGTGGCCATGGGAGGTGCATTAGTAACTGTCAATGCGCCCTGCCCGATGCACTGCTCTCATTTGACCCAATTCATTCCAGTGGGTGTGTCCAAGTGGCAGTGATATATACCCCCTGTGATTTTACTGATGTATAATCACTCAGCGCTCTTACAACCCACAGTTATCTTTACCTCAATAGGCTGAGGAAACAATGAGAGCGCCATACATAAGCTTTCCAAGAGGTTGGGGCAAGAGGGGGGTTGTTAGGGTGCGTGGGCGTATACGGTAGGGGATACTGTACTATGGATAGCAACAACTTGGGTGCCTGTTCTTATAGCAGTCAACCGGTTGATATCGAACTTGATGGAGCTTTCTTTGACTGGGGGGATATCAGCTGTCCACTAGCTATTGCTGCTGACGATGAAGCCACTATTGATGACTATGTAGTTAGATTCTTATATCTTGCTGGATTTGACGTGGATGACCACTGACTGTAAACAGGCGTAAATAATATGAATGTGATTTCTTTCAGTCAGAAAGGAGTGAGTTGTTCCTGATTATGTCTGTGTTTTTTATGCAGCAGCATCTGATATTGTGTCAAACACATCCCATGGTCTTCTTCTTGTATTCATAGAATTAACCGTAGATGATCTGCACTTTTTGCAACATCACTGTTTCTGGTGATTTAGGAGAAAAGTAGAAATTCTTTGCACAGTAAGCAAAAACATACATACATACATCTAAAATAATAATAAAAAAAGAATTTAAGGGTTTGATGAACTCAAAATAAACTAGAGACCCATTTTTTTTTATTCTTTACATTTATCTCAGCAAATATATTCCTAACAAAACATTAAAGCACAAGAAAATGTGTTGTGCATGCAGCAAAACCCACTCTCATTTTTGTTTCACTTATTATAACTTGGTATTTGTAGTACAATAGTCACAATATAATTCCTATCCTTCTATTTTCCCACCACTTATCTACATAGGTGGCATTATGTGGCATTATAGGTCTTACTAAGGGATCCAGGAGCATTCCCAGACCAATTAGTGTTTAAACAGGTTCTGGCTGGCTCCATTAAACATTCCTACTATAAGCTAATTGTAGAGAACCTAATTTAGTATAGGACCCTCAAACCTTCTAATAACACAAATAACCCATAAATCAAAAGTCTAGTATTGAAGGATTTTGTCATGGTCTTTCCAGTCAATGCTAGGGCTACCTCGAAGCCATCAGAAGTATGTGAATTTGGGATTATCTACTATAAGGGTAATACCTTAAATTCAGATGAGACAAGGTTGACACAGTCCCGTATGTCACCACTTAATTTGACCTGAGACCACTGGATCCTGGATCTCAAATGTTGCTAACTTTGATCCAGATGATTGATGATTTAAGAAAATTGTTGCTATTCACTTCATTCTCACATTTGAAACACTTCAAAGAGACGTGTGCCAGTCAGCACCTTGCTTCACAAAAAACAAGGGGAAATGTTTGCGTTCATGGACCTCTTTCTAGAACCTGAAACTTAGACTTTAAGGCATTTTGGTTAATAATGCCGATTCCTAGCTGTTTTGTAGTTTAATACATTAATAGTCTTTTTTTTAAAATATCACAGTCATGATTTCATTATTGTTGCTTGGTTTGAAGAATAGAAAGCTGGAACAACGTTTCTGATTTGAATTGTTTCAACTCATCATATTTGGTGACCCAGAGAACGTGTTTTCTACATGGCTGTGGAGCAGAGCTGGTTGAGGTTGGCTGGATGGGAATGAGATGGAAGAGGCTGTCTGAACCAGAGCTGTCCCAGTGATTGTCCCTAGATGGAATTACTCTTCACCATAGATGTGGGAGCGCTGGGATAAATGTTCAACACCGTGCATCTCCGATTGGCTCCACACTGTTGTCGTGAAAGTACATTCTGTTTTCCCCTGTGTGCCTGAAACGCTGCTCTTATTCCTTTTGCCGCGTGTTTGTTATTCTTATGGCATGGCGACAGCTCTCAGTGTGAGAAATGCATGAGATTCATCCTAGCGCCCTTTCGACCTCAATGCAAAACCACAACCTCCGCCCCACCGAGCTGTTTCATCCCAGACCTTTCATCTGTGCTGTCTCTCTATTGCTCTGCATAGCATAGCATAAATCAAACCATGCAGGACCTTGCTCCCTCTCTCTCTCTCAGCCCCCATAGTCGTACCCCTTCTGCCCACGTTACATTGTATTCACAGATTTAGCGGCATTGTAAATAGATAAACACAAGCAACATCTATCAATGCAACCCGAAGAGAGGGTCTGTAATCAGAGCGCGGGGCCCACGGACGGCCAGGGCTATCTCCATTTACCTTGGGATAAATCCATCGGTGTGACCACCACAGGCACGGCGGAGGGGCCTGACAAATCACCCCAGTCAGGCCACCGGGCTGCAGGGCCTTATTGGCCCGGCCCATAAGTGGTCTCCCCCTTCAGCGGAAAGGATGGGCACTGTCAAGCATGGCCAGATTAAAAAGCATACTCTGAAAGAAATGATTTGTTATTAGAGAATGCCCCATTGTGGATCTTTAGGAGGGGAAACAAGTATGTATGACAGCGGTGGAGGGAGGGCTGTGTGTGTGCTTGAGATGGTTACATCCACCTGCTTGCTTTTGTTAGTCCCCCTTGCATTCTTTCCTCTTCTTTTTTACCGTTGAACTCCCATTCCCTGTGTGCAAAGTGTTTGCATGCATTTATACATAGAGTGATTTTGAGTGAAACTGGGCAGGCTGTTTGGGTTATGGGGGTGGGTAGAGAGGGGATTGAATGGTTTGAAAATTTCTATTACAGTGGTGAATAGGGTTGAGGGGGTTAAGCACAAGCAGACCTAATCATTTAGAGAGCAGGAGAACAGTTTGGTAGGGATTTGTTGTCATCATGTCTTCACACACAAACACACAGGCCCCAAGTTGCACGTAGAGAGCAATCTGATTAAGTGCAGATCGCTTTTTAAAGTATGTCTTTGCATACTTGATGCCTTTATTTGAGAGTTGACAGGAAATGAGAAAAGAGAAAGACAGTGTATGACATGCACAAAATGCTTTGGTTGAAGTCAGTCCTTGTGGATATCCACCAGGTGCATTGTACTTGTTATTGGAGGATACAGTGACAAGTCTAAGAGCTGCATCTATAATCAGTTGCATCAACAAGGCCAAATACAACCAGTTATTGTTTTAGAGGAATTATTGTTAGCCATGTTATGTATAAAAAAAGATTAAACTCACTCACACAAACCTTTTTTAGACCTGCATCCTGATCTAGCATGAATTGGGCAGGGTACACCCATGTGCCAGTTATTATAGATCGACACAAACAGCCAAATACATTAACTAGCTCCCAGGATATTCAGAGTATCCACTTTACATATTGGAGTAAACAGAAGAGGAGGAGGAGTGCATTTAAAATCTAGTCAAGTTCCCAGCAGTTGATTTCAGCTTCTTGTTGTGAAACTGCGCTTAGAGTACATAAGTGGTATGCACTTTCTTAACATTTATTTAACCAATAAAAAAAACATTTCTTACAGAATATCTTTGAAATTGAGGGGTGTAAATGTCAATAAGAGGTACCACAATATTAGGACAAACCTCCACCTACATTAAACTTATAACTTAACACTGAACATGAAAACATCATGATCAGTACAATTAGGCATTGTAAGGGTTAATCTGAAAAATAACACATCTAAATGATATAATCTCAGGTGATTGCCCAGGGATATGCTGAGGTGTTGTACTCTGTGTTTCTGTTTCCTTTGTGGATAGCTGAAGTAATATACATAATTTTTCCAAGCTTCTAGCAACTTACAGCGATCAGTAGGCCTAGAACATATACACTGATGCTTTGTACACATCTACAAGAGCCAAGATGCTAACTAATTTCATAACCTGTAATACATGACAAAAAAGTTGTGTGTCATTTTTTTTCAAGACTCACAAGTAATAAAGAATCAGCTGCAGTGTGTTCTGAGTCACTTTTCAAAGGCTACTTGTACAGATCATGGGGGAATTTGTGAGATATACGAGCTCCTGGTGTACTGACAGCATGGTTAAGAACAGGGCCAGGGCTGAGAGAAAATAAACATTATTTCTCTGTGGTTTACCTGACGTTTGACTTTGAGGGCTGAGATTTAGTGACACTTTTGCGCCAAACACTCTGTAGACACACAGCAGTAAATTATTTGAAGGTTGGGGGTATGCACAATCTTGCTGACAGAAAATATTAGGTGCTTTTTTTCCTCGTGTACGTGTGTATGAGAGTGTGTGAGCGAGAGACAAAAAGACACAGGGAGCGAGAGACCATGTGAGTGTTATATTGCCTGTTGTAGCCATTTCACACCTCAACGGTGCCCTATTGAAACTCCTCCAATGGACAGGATGCCCATTAAATACATTTCATTTGTGTTTGCATCGTTTCATTGAGTTAATCCTAAATATTTATTAGATGTGAGCAGTAAAAAATCTGTTCATTGGAAAGCTAGCCAGCAAGTTTGACACCAGGGATGGAGAAGGAGCAAGCTGCGTTTTCTACAGAGAGTTACACCATCTGTGCTCTATGCTTGCACAAGAATCAACACAGACAAGATACTAACTCCCTCTGCAAGACAAAACTCTTTAAACAAATGGAACTGTTCCCATTTCATTATGACGGTAAAATACCCAGAAAGGAAATGGTTCTAGTTTTTCTCTTTTCTCCCCGAGGAAAGAGAACAAGACCAAAAATGGAGAGATGGTCACAGAGAGAAATAAAACAGAGAAAGTAGAAACAACTGTGCAAACATTTACTTAAAAAATATTCAGCCTGAACACCGGTTGGAAGCTGAGCAAACATTTGCCCATCAAATCGAGCTGTTTGCAGATGAAATTCTCAGTTAGGGTCGAGGGCAGTGATGAGAGGAAGAGAGGGGGAAACTATTTGTCATTGCTGGGTTACTCTGAGGTCTAGAGAGCAAGGCCGTCTATTGCTGTTTGAGACACACACATACATGTGCCGTCTCTGCTAGTTTCTGACACTCTCATCTTGACACATACCTACACACACCGAGACAACACAGCTGGAGGAAAGGCTAAAGGTTACAGAATTCTACAGAAATACAAGTAAACTGGAAGTGTGTGACGCAGGAGTTGCGCATTCTGATGAACATTTGCTGTTCCCATACTGAGAAAAAAGTTAAATATATGAGTATTTGGACATTAATATTTTAGCAAACAGCTATTTGCTAAATAGTCAAACAGATAGTTCATTGTTTAGTTTCGCTAACTGCACCTTTCATAAAGATATTGAACTTTTGTATTGAAGTTTATTTCTGAATTGAAGATTATTTCTTACCTGGGTCCAATGATCGTTTTGTGTTTTACAGAGGAATCAACATCTACTCATAGAAATGACGAAAAGGTCAGGCTCATTCTCAATACTCTGCTTTGAGACAGCTAGGTGATATTTTTAATGCATTAATAAATCTGGTTCAGACCGCTTTTTCCTGCTTATGTGTCTTCAAGCAAGACACCGTGTTTGCCAGCTCCATGGTGTTCTGTGGCTGAACCTGACCTCTGACCTCCTTGTTGAAGGAGAATTTCCACATAGAGATCAATAATCATATTATTTTGTGCTCAAAGAGGATTACATTTCTAAATTTATGATTCTGCTTGGAAAGAGCAGAACAGTTATGTATAATTGCCTCTATGACCTTTTATTTGAAGTTCAATATGTACTCTGTTTTCTCTTGATTTAAAGCAGCTAAGAATTTACTTTCTTTGTTGATTCTGGTGGCTCCTGTGGACACAAAAGGAATTGGTACCACTGCCTTTTGTCAGAATGATCTTTATCTGGCTAGATTGTGCATTTGCGCTTGGAAGGCAATTTGTTTCAGAAAGACACAGCAATTTTTGATCCTATTTAGATTTTTTAAACAGTTTGCAGGTTTCTTGACAATGGGTAATGTATCTATTTCTGGCTATGTCATTTTGATAACTATAATAGGAACTTTGTTATTAGTACAGTACCTTACTATCAGACTACAGAGCAGCTTCTTTTCTCAGGCTGTGAGATTAATTTCATCTTCAGAACATAAAAAATAGTCGTAATGTTCACTCAAGCCAGAGAGACAGATTCAAATCCTAACCTTCTCATCGATGGTCTCATTTGTTTATGTAAGTCATATAGAGCAGCGGTCCTCAACTTTTTTGCACTGTGGACCAGTTTCATGTAAGACATTATTTTACGGACCGAGGGATGCTGGATTACACAGCTGTAAAATACAATTATACAATGAATAATTGCCACCTGATTTGCCTTCCTTATGTCCATTCCACTCCGTAACTTACTAAGGTAACATACTTTAAGGCCACCGTCATTTGCAATCTCAAGCAGTTGTCCATTCCCACAGCTGCAGTTCAGCCACTGTATCAGCTAACTTTAACACAGTTGTCCATCCCTCTACATGTAGCTTCCTTTTATTCGGCAGTCATAGGCTCTTCTGGTCTCATCATTGGGCCTTCTCCTTTTTCCTTCGCAAAGTAGCTCTCTGAAGACGTTTGTTTTCCGCTCATTTTAGCTAGCTTAAGGGCTTATTTTTTGGGTGACTGAAACAGGCACGTGTCAAGCGTGCCAAGAGGAACAGATGGATGTTATTAAAAGAGAATCTGTTTTTCAAAATAAAAGAACTTACAGAGTGTGACTGTCAATATAATGGAAATTGAATAACTCATTTAATATTTCTCCGTGGACTGGTACCAAACGACCCACGGACCACTACTGGTCCTGTGGAAGCCTGAAAACAATTTAAGTGCATTCAGAGTTTTGTGCCTTTCTTAAGTTTGTAAACACACAAAAAAGCCAAATTGTGTATTTAAAGATTCAGGAACAGCAGATCGTGAGGATAAATATGATTTCCTTTCTCAAAAATGCCTCCATGAACTTTTTTGTCTGAGCCCCCCTCACTCACTGTTTCAATAACCTCAGGATCGACAAGTGTACCTACCCCCACAGCAATGTACAAAGGCCCATGGAGTGTGATTGAAATTTGCTTTATTGCCTTATATGCAATTCCCATTTTGTGACCAATCCAGTTTATTTATTCTTTGGCTCAGCTGAAGTACGCGTGTGTCGAGCTGGGGGGGAGATTACCTCTGCAAAAGTAGAAGAAAAAGAGAGAAATGGTGGAGAGGAAGGATGAGAGTGGCAGACAATCTTCAGGGACTATTACCCTAATACTCTCCCCTCTCTCTCTCTCTCTTCCACTCTGTTTTTGTTCCTCTACTTGCTCTGTCTTTCATCCCTCAACATTCATGCTTTAGTCGAGCTCCTTTCAATCCCTAATCGAGTATGTAGTCTGGAGTTTATCTGATTTACCAGTAAAAGGGACATTTCAAAATTTTTTATGTGGATGTCCAATCAATGTTGATAATGAAAGGCTCACACGCTCACACACAAAAGGCTCTTTGCCCTTACTGAGACATTAGAGCTACAAACTAACATATTACTGAAGGCAGATTGGTAAAAAGCTATTAATCAGATTGGTAAGACCTAAAAAGGACAATGTATTCAAAAATGGCATATATTCCAAGGTAAAGTCCTAATAGCATATAGCCTGGTAGGAAAAGAACCAACAGATGCACTGAAGCACATTACCAAACACTACAAGGAAAAAAGAGAAAGCCTGTGACATTTCCCTTTCGTCCTGTCACACTTACCTTGGGCTTATTAGCCTATAAAATCATCATATTTGGTCCCTCTGTATTTGTTTGATTACATTTTCCTCCATGCCACGGAGAATATGTGAGATGTTATGTTACACCCTATTGATTACCGGTGTTAATTAAAATTTTAATTAAAGTTTTTTATGGTCTGCGTTTCACTTGTGATAATAGTACAGGGAGAGGAGACCCTCGCCTCCATAAATCTCATCTTTATTTGCGGCGGCTGGCCATCAACAAATACAACTGTGTACATAAAATTTTACTAACATTGATTCTGAAAATATTAATATTACTTTAAACATTGGAGATGCATTGTTCAATTTAGAACCGCAAAGCATAAAATCCTGGTGCTATAACTCAGTTAATGAACAGGAAAAGTCCATTACAAACCTATCAGTAGACGCATCATCTGATCCACATAAGTGCGTGTGATAGAAGCAGAATCATTTACTTTAAGCTGCACAGAAGACTCCTTTAATAACGGTAGGCGATGTATTGTGAAGCCAGTATGAGCTCAGATGAATGGCTGTTTTTTCCTTCGCTTATGAATACAGAGGACATTATGAAAACTATCCAAATTTCATTTCTGCCTGGTGTATCTATCATGTAGATCACCGTGTATCATTTCATGACTATTATTTAACATGAAAAACACCCAGAGTCAGTTGATGTAAGCTTATGTGAAGGTTTGAGTGCAGCAGAAAAATCGATGTGCCTCCCTTTCTTTTAATACACGGCTTTTGTACTCTAATGGAGTTAATTCTGTCGCAGTGTAATTGGTTGATATAATAAATGAAAAAACATTTACTACATCCAATTTGTTGGACAAACTGTTTCTTCAGATTCTGATGCAGCCATGTTTCCTTCGACTCTTTAATAGCTATCACAAGACCAAAAAAATGTGTCTGGAGTCTAATTGTGTTTATTGAATTTACTTTGAAAAATAGCATGGATGTATGTTTACTTTTTATTGTTACTTTTTATTCCAAGAAGCTCACAATGCAGGAAATTAAATGATGAGAGAGAAGAAAAGGACGGAGAGCAGAAGAAATGTGATGACACAGACACATTATTGAGTGAGTAGTAAAAGCAAGGGACAGACAGACAAGGCTCTGTACTGGCTCATCTGTACCCAGCAGTGTGTGTTAATTAGAGGAATGTGAGTTTTAAATGAAGTGCTGAATAGCGTGGAGCAGTAATGAACAGAGATTGGCCTGGCACTGGGTAATATGCTGGAGGCTTTATGGTATTTATGACCCAGGGGGCCTCTGCTTTATCCCTGTCCTCCTGAATTTCACCCAATCCCAAAACATTACTCTCTCTTCAAGCTGCCATTCTAACCACCTCTAAACAATAAATACAAATGTGAAAGTCTGACTTGATCAAGATGCCCAGACGGGGTTTCTACTCCTCTTCTCTTCTCCTGGTGCCACTAGAGCTGCAAGGGTCAATCAAGTAGTTGATTGGTTGTCAAGTTATGCCAGCTATTTTGATAGTCAGTTAACTGGTTTGAGTGAATATTTTGTGGTTCTTTTACCTGCTTATTACAGAAATCTGTATATCTTTGGGTTGCGGACAAAACAATACATTATTGTCATGTCATCTTTTGTTTTGGAAATGATATTTTTCACCAATAACCGAGAAAATAATCAACAGATCAGTTGCCAGTTTAACAAATAAATGCCACTAATGAAAGGATTACTGCACAGTCTTTGATGATATTTTTATTTTAATTTTATATTCAGCACAAAGAATCAATTGACTTCTTTTGAAGACTGCTGAGATGGATCTGTGTGAGGTTTTTTAGATAAAAAAAAGAAAGCAAAAGTACATTAAAAGCAAAATGTTGTACTCACTTCTGATACAAATCAGCTGGTTTCCAGAATTTTCTCAAATCAATTAGAATTACGGTACTTTTCTGTAACATGACATAATTTCAAATTACTGTTGGAAACATTCATTTTTTTTTAGTATAAGAAGGCTTCGGCAACCAATGCAGGGTTAAAGAAGTTATTAAGATGGATGATTTTACAGTTTATCCCCCCTAGATGTGCCCCCTACACCCTCACCATGCTGGTCTCTTCCAGGTCAGGCTGTGAAAAGAGCCGTCCCATTGGGAACGTCTTCCCACCACGGGAGCATCATTGTCGCCCTGCCACCCTCCCTCCCACACAGACCTGACTGATGTATCCCTACATTGTTTTCCAGGAGGATCATTGGGATCATTGAGTGGCGTGTTGTTTTAAGGACTAAGCTCTAACCCAATGGCTCCATTGTGTGAGCCATTCTGCCCTCAGCTGCTAACAGCCCAGGGGCAGAGCTAAACAAGACGGACTCATTTACAGGCTTTATGATGAGCTCAATGGTGCTGGGCTAAAACGAGGCTTTGAATGATTTGAGTTACTCAATTACAGAACGTCAGCAGTTTAAAATTCCTCTCTTCAATCTCATGTGAGAGCCCAAGGCCCATTTTCAACGAAATGGCCTTTTTCTTCCATTGAAGTGGTAATATTCTTAAAAAGATTTTATTGTTTGTTTATTTTAGTGAAAGCTGGTGTTAATGTTGATGTACACTAATGATGACACAACAGTGTTGCCTGTTATTTTGAAGTCTTTTGAGCTGACACACCCCCAAACAAACAAGTTAGCATGTTGTACTTAGGCTATTGAATCCAGTTCAAGGTAACCCTGTCTGGCAAAGACCATATCTTAGAGCCTTAGAAAATGTAAAAGTCTAAGGAAATCTAAGTTCCTGCAACTAAACTGATGTTCTGACCCTTGATACTATACAATAGCATAGATGTAAAGTGCTCTCTTGGTGATCAGAGCTGACTTGTCTCTAACTATTTTGTTTGGATACAATGAGGTCCATTACTAGTAGAAGGGATACATGTATTGTTATGCTGTACTTAAACACATTGGATTCACAATTAAACAGTGACTGTGAGTGAAACTCACATCCTGACACGCACATTGGGTAATCAGTGTAGAACTTGTATTCCCCAGGGAGGTTATGTTTTTTTGTTTGTTTCGTGGTTTGTTGGCTGGTTTATCAGCAGAATTGCACAAAAACTACTGAAATATTTCCATGAAATTTGAATAAGCAATGGGTCTTGGCCGATTATGACTGTTGGGCCTTGGTGGAGGTTTGCACTCTATCATAAGTGACCTTCAAGTTTATACATACTTTTTGCTGTCTTAGGTGAAAATGTTACTTTAATTAGGTCAGTGTATATGAAGTCAACATCCCCTTGATATCAGTAGACACTTCTCATCTTCCTTGCTGATGTCCTGCCAGGCCAGTACGGCACCCGTCTTCTCCTATTGTGTTTTTCTGAGGATCTATTTCCTGCTGCATTGTCCTAAAACAGGGGGACTGTGTATGTAGTTGATTGCCATTATATACACCATTGCTGCAGCTATCCTTCCTGGGGTTCAAACACAACACTTTGAACTTTAAACTGTACCTACACCTTTGCATTAAAAACATTTTCAAAGTGATTTACAACAAAAAAAAGTGTGAATCCCAGCAGCTTGAAATTTAAATGGGAACTTGCCTGCATCCAGTACAAATTCAACAGAGGCACAAAAAACACACACGCACACATGCTAGGACTCATCCCTTTTTTCACTAACACACACACAAAAATTCACACACATTCTCATATAAATGGACACATATCATAAATTCTCACTCACACACGTACACTTTACATGAACTGTGTCTGATCAGCAATTCCTCTAGAGGTGAGTATTGACAGGTTTTGTTATTCATAGCATATTCAAGCTATTATATTTTCTCCTCTGCTGCCATAATGTTGCCAGTGTTGCGGAACACATTGGTAGCTATCATTCGCCGGCTCTTTTTAAAAAACGTCTTGAGGCGTGACATTATTACCCATGAGCCATAAGGACCCTATTCAATGACCAAACAGGGCTGGTTGTTCCTTTTACGGCTGCCACGCTCTCGGTGAGCACCAGGGTTCAAAAGGGCATGGCCCCTCTGCCCTCGCAACACACAGACACCATCTTTTCATACCTCCTTTAATCGAAACACCGTGTACTACATCACAGTTATGCTTTGGGCAAATTAAGGTCACTATATTGATTTGATATTTATCATTATACGCCAGGCACGCGTATGCTCACAAATCGTCCTGTTTGCCTCGTCCCTGTAGACATGTATCCCCCATCCTGCAGTATATCATCCTTCATAGAGCCATATTTGTGCAGGAGGTGCATTGTATCTTCCTTTATTTTGGTGTAGCACAGCTCTCTTGGCATAGGCAAGAGTCACTTTTCACGTCTTCGTCCTTCCCAGGAGTCACTTAGTGCTATAACGGAATCCAGTCGGGCGAGTGCTTTAAACATAGATTTGTTGTCTAGCATTTGTCAAAGGTCAATGGCAAACAAGCCCTTCGGTGGCCATTTAACTCTGCCACAGAACTTGTTCTTTCTCTTGCAGCGATTCATGATTAGGAAACATCTCTAACCGCTCTCGGCCACTCAGCTCAGCTCAAAAACAGGTGATATATAACAGGGCTAAAAGGTCACGTCAAGTGGCATGTTAGTATTTCACTTAAACTTTGATTAAAGATTTTTGGAAAAGATGGGAAAACGACTTAATATCAGTGTGGTCCTCCCTCTTCTTACTCTGCGCCCAGGGTTCTATATTTCCTGCAGAAATCAATAAGGTGGGAACTGAAGAAACTATTGCTCCACTCTCTCCGGGTGCAGCACTCATTCATTCATCCTCACCTTCTCTAATGGATCATGGGAGCTTGCAGGAGCATACAAAAACAGACAGAGCTCTCTTTACCCTCCCCGCTTCTCCTTCACAGGCTCTCCATAACAAGAGACATATACACGGCCAAAAACCCTACATTTTTTCATTGTATGTACAATCCCTAGAAATTATTTTCATAAAACATGTTCGTCTGGTTGTTTTTGAAGGCAAAAATGTAAATCAGATGGCTGCTGTGTTATTAAGGGTTGATTCAGATTCACCAAAGTCACACAGAGTCTCAAACAAACAAACCGATCAAGGAAGCAGTAGACCAGCAACTCCTGTGTTAAACTGATATTGCTTATTGGAATGCACAGATCTGATTGGCTGAGAACCATCATGTGAAATCATTTACGCACAGAATTACACAAGCCATCTGTGAGTTTCTTTTGCTTGTAACCAGTGATGTAAAGGCTGGAGAAGTTGCACCCGTTGAAATATAAATGCTCAGACCAAATGAAATGATTGTCTGGACAGATGTCTGGGCAATATTTATTTTTTCTTTCTTCTCAAAAATGTGTTCTATGTCATCCAAACTACTTCAGACTCACTGCTGCACTTCCTTGGGTTCTTAGCGATGCACCAGTAAAGTGTGATGTTGTCAAGAAAATGGAGTGAAACACAGACAGACAGCGATTCCTTCCATTTCAGGTAGACATTAATGATATTCGTTATATGCACCGTGGTAACCTGTGAAGTTAAGGTTTTAGATTGTGGCCGTAGAAACTTTTACACAGTATAATGGATCAAATTAAATTAGGAGGTATAACAAGTTTATTTCGGGTTTATGAAATGTCCTCTTCCATTCTGTGGTTAAAGTACTGCGGAAAGCCCCTGGCCGAGGATCCAGCACAGAGATCGAAGCAACATAATAATGTGGATATAATCAGTTAATCGTATCTGTGCAGAACTGAATAGACTTGTTGTTTCATAGGATTTACAACCGAACAGCAAAAGATATTGAAGTGACAAAAACCCCCTTTTTTCTGTGTCTTGGCAACTATTTAGAAAGCTGTCCTAAAATATTTTAGGCTATTATTTGTTTGGCCAAAGGTAAAATATTGTATTGATAAAACAATGTGTTAGCTGCAGAAAACCGTGTTGAAGCCTCGCCTTCAGCCTATCCCACAGTTGAGCCTGCCGTGTTTAACAGTGTGATATATTTCACCGTTTAGAGGACTCATGTAATGGCAGCAATAAGGAGGCACTTAAAGGTCCTTAAGAGCAGCTGCCTGTCAGCACAGACAGAAAAACACACACAGAACAAGTAGCACACAGTCACATTTACACTTCCTATCATGTGGTAGCATACTGTACATTGTCTCACACTCACAGCAGTGCGAGAACAACACATACACAAACGCTGGAATACATGCATCAAAATAACCACTCTACTGTAAGCCTTTATGACATACTGAATAATTCTGCATGCATAGTGCTTATTGAACACATGCATACAAGTTCTCACATTTGTCATGTCGCATTTAACGCACAAGGTCCAATGCCCGAGGCCTGGATAGGCTAAGTAGACCCTGTGGTCCTCTGCACAGTAATAGAGCAATAGAGAAAGGACGATGGGGGGTATTACCCAGATATTCTCTTTTTTCTCTCTCGCTGCTGCTACTGTAGCTGACCGCCAAGAACAAATGTTCACCCCCACCACGGGTAGAAGGTGAGGGGGGTGTTACAGGACAATTTGTTAGCCCCCTGTTGATTAACTGTAATATGAATGTAACTGTACACACACTCAAGGGAGTTGAGCACCAGCCACAATTACCGCCAACCCCAGTGTAATGGGAAACAAATTTGTAGGAATATTGCCAGCCATCCGTCTTTATTTACACGTAGTAATGAGGTAGTGTGTTAAAGTATTGCGAGCCAGGAGTCAGGTAGCAAGACAGACAGGCAGGCAGGCCAGGATACAACAGGTAAACTTAAACAACCGGAAGTAGACAAATTATAACGTAAATTGCTGAAGATGAGATAAACTGGCATATAGGAAGCCAAGCAAGATCAAATAAAGGCAAATGTAAGTCAAAAGGAGAGATAAACCCAGGTAACAAGACAAGTACGTCTCATAAATTCAGATTCTTGAATGATTAAATACAATACTGAATATTTGAAATACGAACTATGAAACCACTGTGAAATTCTCAATTTCCAGTGAATTATATTGAATTGTACATTGAGCTGATAGCATAGTCTAAAATGGATCAATCGTTCAGCAGCTCCACTGCCTCTTATTGATCCCACATCACGAGATGGATGTGTTCACCAAACCTCCAGCCTGCTTCCTCAGGCACTCTATTCCTAAACTACATGTACGTGTATCTCTCCTTGTTATAGCACAATTTTGTTTGTGCTCTTTTAAAGCATCAATTTCCTGATCCCTCTTCAGAGCCCTCTGTGTGCTCACCAACCTTCACACCTTAATCAGTGTCAGTAAAAAAGTAGAATATTGTCATTAACAATGCATCACCCAATATACGCAATTTGTTTTGCCATAACACCTTAAATGTGGTTATCAAATGTCAAAGACAAAGACATTTAATGGCTCAAACAGGATATCAGTAAACTTTGTCACTGCACTGGAGGAGTAAAATTCACTGGGAATGTAATGATTACAAATTGCCATTTCTTAAATATCTTCTTCTGTATTACAATCTACTGATACCACTACCTGTGATAAATTGATCGGGCTCTACGATTTACTGTCATTACATACAATTTCAAGATGTGTATGCATAGATACAAAGCTAAAACAAGGTGTCACACCAAAACAATAAAGAAAGTCAGAGGTAATAAGTACACACTAAGGATAATATGTTCATTTCAATATGTTAAATCCTTTAAATCCATTCCTACACCAGCTTGCTATCATGAAAATCCCACAATCCACTAAGGAATAAAATCTTCCTCATAAACATAAAACCCCGAGATGTCCCTGTAAATAAATATCCTCCTCCTTCTGCACGCCCCACCGCTTTCTGAACAAGCGTCACTAAAGCAGCATTCAGGAGGACATGTTCCTGTCAAAGATGCTAAACCATGCAAGTCGGAGCTCGGGTTCCCTGCATGAGTCCCCCTAAATGAGATGTCCGTGGGGATAATAGGACGGCCTGCTTGCAAGCTAGCGCTCTGTGTGGCTCTTTTCATGCCAATTAGACTCTGTGATATAGTCACAGCAGATGCTCCACCAGCTCCAGGATACCCATCTGATCATCAGCTTGGTCTCTCAACATGGAGGGAGACAGAAACAAAAAAGAAGCATTCTTTACACAATACACAAATACTTTTGGTTGTGAGCTCAACTTTTTTGTGGTCAAGGAAGTGTTATAAATAGTGTTATAAGATGCATTGATCACATGATGACATTCACAAATGTGAAGTCAGTCTTCGTCTACATATCACTTTAAATTTCATTTTTTTATTCGTACAGCTGGCATCATTCAAGTCTGTGTAACTCCAGCTTGCTAGTTTGAATCCTGGTTAACATGATTCAAACATTGTTTAAAATCACAACAGTGCTCCCAGGTTGATTGAAAGGTTGATGTTTATGCCCCTTACATCTCTCTAGCTCCCTCTACTGTCATTCCTACCTGCCCTCTGGGTGTTCACTGTGTCACTGAGAACATTAACCCGCAGACAAAAAGGAAAATGGCTTGTAATGGCCCTAACGAAGTGTGACAAGAGCACAGAGCCTACCCTGCTGACACACAGGGCCCCCAAAATTGGATTAGTGATGAACCATGTTGTCCCGCATTGAGTCAAATGGCTGTGGTGACACAAAAGCGCTCAGTGCCTAGTCTGCTGGCCCGCCCTGCTGGGAAGGGATGCCCCAGGAAGAGAGAGAGGAAGGGGGGGTGACAAGCAGAGGAGTCGGAGAAATGGAGACTGAGGGACGCTCAGAGAAACAGGGGAAAGGATTGAGCGAAAGAAGGGAGAGGCATCGAGGTAGGGGGTGTCCCCGGGGCTCGTAGCAGTGCCATGTCTGGAGGCCCCACTGTGCAGTGAAATGAGAAAGGCTCTCTGCACCTGAGCAAGCCCAAGAGGGGCCTGAGGCGGTGGGAGAGCCTGAACAGGATCCTCCCCTCACTGCTCCCTCCTCCATCCTCCTCCAAGCCGTTCCTGACATATATCTTGCCGTGAGACAAGAGCGGCAGTGCAAATCAAACCCACCACCTATAAATTACCTCTTTCATTCTCCCTTTAGCTCTCTCTCTCTCCATCTCCACACCTCCTTCTGCCTGCCCCCAATACCCCCTTTTGCCTGTTACCCCCGCATCTCCCTCCCTCCCTCCCTCCCTCCTCTCCTCCCTGCCTGCCCAGCTCCCCTCTCAACGTGCGGCTTCCCATTGCAATATAAACTTGGCTGTCAGAGGGGCAGTTGCGATGTGGCAAACTTGCCATTGTAACGGACAGCTTGACAAATGCAGAGGGGTGGCAGAGCATTGTGGTCCACATACTATACCTCCTCTCTGCTACCCTCAGTGCATTGAGAAGAGCAGGTGATGCAACGAGAGGAAAAAGGAAAGGAGGACTGAGAGGAGAGGAGGTAGGGAGGAGGAGGAGAGGTGGGGAGGTAGAGATAGAGAGAGTGACTTTCAGAGGGATAATGAGCCTTTGAACGATGGCTGAAATGTTGCCGTCAACCTGCCCTTCTGCTGCTGGGTAATTAGGTAATCAGTAAAGGCCTAATTATGGGATCAGGGTGCAGGGAAACAATTAGCAGAAAGTATTGCCACATAAAACGGAAATTTACGTTCTGCCAAAGCATGTTTAATTCCTGGATGTGTGTGTGCTGTCCTTCCTAAATAACCACATAAAAAGGACATTTCCCTTGCCTCCTACCTGCCAAGTGAAAAGGTTAATTTTAACGACTCAGTCGGCATTTGTGAATAAATACGGGAATTCTGTGGGTATATGATTAAATTGAATTTTGAAAATAGTTGTGGAATTTTCCGATGCTCTATTTGAATGCGTGTAATTATTGTGTTGAATATCTTTGAAAGTCCGTCTTTGTGCGCACGTGTGAGT